>NC_080177.1:71427047-71474869 GCF_950295315.1 Erinaceus europaeus
AGGCTCTGGATCGAGGAGGGTGGGAAGAGGGGGAGGTGTTCATGCCCTGGAACATGATGGAAAAGGAGGATTTAGGTGGGGGATTAAGGTGTTATGCGGAAAACTGAGAAATGTTACACATGTAAGCAACTACTGTATTTTACTGTCTACCATAACCATTATCCACCCCCAATAAGGAATAAATCAATAAATATGAAAAGTATAGGGGAGAGTTTCCCTCCCACCCATCTGCTGTGACTCACCTTGTGATGTCATACACCAGCAGCGCTCCGGCAGCTCCCCTGTAGTAGGAACGGGTGATGGAACGGAAGGACTCTTGCCCTGCCTTTCCCACCAACATGGCAACAAAAAGATCCCAACAAAACCGTGTTATTGCCAGAGAATTGGCTTGATTACATGCCACTATAACTAACACAACGGGTTAAATTCACTTAAGAACAGAGAATTTATTAAGAACACGACTGCTCAGGAGAAAAAGTTTGATGGGAAATAACATTTTTCAATGAATGCAAATGATATTTTGGAAGGGTCAATCTGCTGAATGGTTAGCATGTCTAACTCTTAGTTACTAAGTGCCAGGATCTCAGTCAGCGTGGCACAGACATTCCCATAGATTTTCCCACTACCTCCCTGAAGAGAATGACAGGAAATAGAATAAGAAACACAGATTACACTGTATTTTCAATCCTAAGTAGATCACATTCCTTTTCTCTCTGTTCCTACTCCTTTATTTGGAGAGCATGACCTTAGAATTTCAATATTCTGTCTAGTGGAGATTTTATTCTATTTGATTAGTGCATAAAATTAGATTTAAGACATTTCAACCGGGCATATGCTAACTGATTATTTCACTCACAGTAGAAGAACTACCAAGATATCCCTTGCTGGGATATTGTCATGAGTAATAGGAGAAAGGAACAGGGATAATTCAGGACAGAATTTTCCTTAAAAAAAAGAAAAAAAGTAGGGAGTCGGGCGGTAGCGCAGCGGGTTAAGCGCAGGTGGCGCAAAGCACAAGGACCAACATAAGGATCCTGGTTCAAGCCCCCAGCTCCCCACCTGCAGGGGAGTCGCTTCATAGGTGGTGAAGCAGGTCTGCAAGTGTCTGTCTTTCTCTCCTCCTCTCTGTCTTCCCCTCCTCTCTCCATTTCTCTCTGTCCTATCCAACAACGACGACATCAATAACAACAATAACGACAACAATAAAACAACAAGGGCAACAAAAGGGAATAAATAAAATAAATATAAAAAAAGTAAAAAAAATCCCTAGTCTAGTCTCAATCCAAACTGAGACAAGGTACTAAATTTGTAACTGGGAGTATGTCTCAACAAGTAGAATGCAGGACTTGTATGTGTGAAGTGGCCCGAGATCATCTGTGGCACCATGGATGCCAGAGTGGTGTTTGGATTTACTTCACCCACACATTTTTTTTTTTTTTTTTTACCAGAGCTCTGCTCTACTCTGGTTTATGGTGATGCTGGAGATTTAACCTGGGACCTTTGATAGTTGAGGTATGAGAGACTTTTTTGCATAAGCATTCTGCTATCTAGCTAGCCCTGTTGTTGTTGAGATTTTTTTAAAGTATTTATTTATTCCCTTCTGTTGCCCTTTTTAAAAATTTTTATAGTTATTATTATTGTTGTTATTGATGTCCTCTTTGTTGGATAGGACAGAGAGAAATGGAGAGAGGAGGGGAAGACAGAGAGGGGGAGAGAAAGATAGACACCTGCAGACCTGCTTCACCACTTGTGAAGTGGCTCCCCTGCAGGTGGGGAGCCGGGGGCTCGAACCAGGATTCTTACGCCGGTCCTTGCACTTTGTGCCATGTGCACTTAACCCACTGCTCTACCACCTGACTCCCAATATTTTTATTTTACTAGCACTATACAGTTCTGGCCTACAGCAATGCCAGGGATTTAATCTGGAACTTTGGAAACTTGAGCATAAGAGCCTTTCATTTCGTTTTATTTTTACTTATTTATTTTGGATAGAGATATAGAAATTGAGAGGTAACGGAGAGGACAAGAGGAAGAGAGGTAAGGGAGATATATGCAGCACTATTCCACTCATGAAGTTTCCCCCTAAAGTTGAGGATTGGCAGCTTGGACCTACCTCCTTGTGCAAACTAATGTGTACACTCAACCAAGTATGTCACCACCCAGCCCATAAGTAAATGATATAAGAAGTCTGAAAAAACATAAAATTTTACTTATAACTTAACAGTTTACTAGTGATTAGTGATTACCATGTTTTTTTTTTCCTTTTCCCTTTTTTTTTTTAAGATACTTTTTTTTCTTTTTCTTTTCTTTTCTTTTTTTTTTTTTTGTGCCTCCGGGATTATCACTAGGGCTTGGTGCCTGCACTATGAATCCACTGCTCCTGGAGGCCATTTTCCCTGTTTTGTTACCCTTGTTGTTGCACTTGTTGTAGTTGTTGTTATTGTTGTTGGATAGGACAGACAGAAATGGAGAGAGGAGGGGAAGACAGAGAGGGAGAGAGAAAGATAGACACCTGCAGACCTGCTTCACCACCTGTGAAGCAACTCCCCTGAAGGTGGAGAGCCGGGGGATAGAACAGGGATCCTTAGGCCGGCCCTTGCACTTTGGGCCACGTGGGCTTAACCTGCTGTGCTACCACCTAACTCCCTTAGATACTTATTTTATTAGTAAAAGACAAGGAGGTGGCTGAGAGTGGTGCATTCAATTGGTTGCACACGTTACCATCCACAAGGGTTCAGGTTCAATCTTCCAGTGCCCTTGCGGGGGGGGGGGGGGGGGTAGGCTCATGAGCAATAAAGCAGGCCTACAGGTGTCTCTCCCTCTTTACCTCCCCCTTCCATCTCAGTTTCTGTCTCTATTCAGTAAGTAGATAAATAAATAAATAGAAAATGAAAGACAAGGAGCCTGGACAGAGTCCTACTCTAGCATATGTGGTGCTGGGGATTTAGCAAAGGGCTCTCCCCATGCAAGTCTTGTATTCTACCTGCTGAACCTCCAGCTGATACTTTTTCTTTCTTGATGGGATAGCGGGGTTTTGTTTGTTTTCCTCACAAGAGGCAAAAGATTAATTTAAATACTGAACTGGAAAGCTAGCTCACTTGGTAATTTCTGTTTTACGACGGTCTCTTACTATCTCTCTCTGTCTCTTGTATTCTCTCTCACTCTACATACATACATACATATGGGGGACATGAATACCCTGGGTACTGAATCTATCCTAGCCTGTTAGGGAAGTCCTTACATTTTTTGAATCATTTATCGTCATATCACTATATAGGTTCATAAGCTGGAATTTAAATGGTAGGAAGACTAAGGTGTGGCATGGAAAATAAAGTTTTTCAGAGTATAAAAACAGTAAAGAGTGAAGATACTTCTAATAAACAAATGGAGGAAATGAGACTCAAATGAGTAGGTCAGTAATGTGTCATTAAGGTCTGTAAATGCTGACTCCACAATATAAACTTAGGATATTAGTAGTACTGCTACCACAAAAGTTTGTTCTCTTAACCATAATATATTATAATGTAAACCCAATTTGAAACTGAGAAGAGTTCTAGCACACTAATTCAGAGCTTGCTTTTCCAGCAACAGCCAAGAACCTCTTTCTACATGAAGCATACATATTTATCAGTAACTGTATACTTGAGAGGATATCAGAATTCAAAATAATTCTAAAGAATTTTGTTGGTGATATTAATAATGCCCTAAAATTTAAAATAGATCTTATCTCTCCAAGATTTTACTTAATGACTTAAACAATATTTATTTATTGATGAGAGAACAAGTAAACAAGAGATCCAGAGCATCACTCTGGCACATATGGTGCTGGGGATAGAACTCAGTACTCTATGCCTATGAGTTGAATGGATTATTATTATTATTATCATCATTATCATTTATTGGATAGAGACAGAGAAACTGAGAGGGCAGTTCACAGTTAGAGCCCCCAGCTCCCCACCTGCAGGGGAGTCGCTTCACAAGTGGTGAAGCAGGTCTGCAGGTGTCTATCTTTTTCTCCCCGTCTTCCCCCCCTCTCCATTTCTCTCTGTCCTATCCAATAACAATGACATCAATAACAACAATACTAATTATAACAATAAAACAACAAGGGCAACAAAAGGGAATAACTAAATAAATAAAAAATTAAAAATAATAAAATGCTTTTGAGAGACGCTACCATGATACCAAGCAGACTTCCCTGGGCAGACAACTCCACCAATGTGTCCTGGAGCCCCACTTCCCTAGAGCCCTGCCCCACTAGAGAAAGAGAGAGACAGGCTGGGAGTATGGATTGACCTGTCAATGCCCATGTTCAGTGGGGAAGCAATTACAGAAGCCAGACCTTCCACCTTCTGCACCCCATAATGACCCTGGGTCCATACTACCAGAGGGTTAAAGAATAGGAAAGCTATCAGGGGAGGGGATGGGATACAGAGTTCTGGTGGTGGGAACTGTGTGGAATTGTACCCCTCTTATCCTATGGTCCTGTTAGTGTTTCCACTTTATGAATAAAATTTTTTTTAAAAAAATGCTTTTGAAAACCAAGTCACTCAACTTTATCTCACTCAAATTCATGAATCAAAGTCTGTGAGTGAGTCAACTTTAAATTGTGAATCATTTGAGGGTCCAGAGAGTGGAGCATGTGATAAGAGTACATATGTTGCAATGTACAAGGATCCTGGTTCAAGCCCCTAAACTCCACCTGCAGGGGAGGAAGCTTTACAAGAAATAAGGCAAGGGCAGGGGTAGACATCATAATGGTTATGCAAAGGGTCTCTCAGGCCTGAGGCTCCAAGGTCCCATGTTCAATCCTCCACACCACCATAAGCCAGAGCTGATCAGTGCTCTGATAAAGGAAGAAAGGGAAGAAAGAACTAGAGAGAGAAAATATGAAGAGAAAAGAAAAGGGAAAGAGAGACACAAGGAGGACTATAGGGGTCTTTCTCTCTCTCCTTATCTCCTTCTCCCCTTTCAACTTCTGTTCTCTATCCAAGATAATTTTTTTTTAAGTGAGCTACTTAATTTGATCTGATCTGCATCAACCTAAAATATTCTTGTCCAGTTTTTAAAAAGTGTATATATGAAACAGCTAAGAAGCAAGATGGAAGTATGACATTACGTGCTGTGGCCCCGGAGGTGGCAGAGTAGTCTAAGCACTGGATTCTCAAGTGTGACGTCTCAAGCTTGGTCCTTGGCATTACATGTGCCAGAGAGATGCTGTGGTTCTCTTTATCTCTCCTCCGCATCCTCTTTCATGAATGAATCCTTTAAAAAAAACTACTGTGTGCTGTTTCTAGATCGAAGAGCTTCACTTTTGTGCTGAGGAGATAGCTTAGATTGGGCACAAAAGTTGTATTTCCGAGGTCACAGAAGTCAAATGTTCAATCTTCAGCACTAACTTTTGTCAGAGCTATACAGTGACCTGGTACCCACCCCCACCTATATATATATATTTAAGTTTCACTTCTTAGTTCTGAGAGGAAACAAAATCAAATAGTGAGAAGTAAACATAAGAAGGAAGAAACTTCATGTGAGTATTAGGAAGTGTTTGCTAGTTCCCATTAATTTAGACTAAAGGCTAAGGTATTTTTCTATGAAGAAAGGTACAAGCCAAATGAGACAATGTACAAGAAAACAATCTCAAGGAAACAAAATTACACTAAACTGAAGTGAACTTTGGCAGCACTAGTATGTATAACTATGACCGAGCTCTGCTAGGCAGATATGTCAGAACAATTCTCAAAGAGCAGCCTTCGAGGAGGCTTGGTGGATAAAACACTGGACTCATAGGCATAGAGTGCCGAGTTCCATCCCCAGCACCACATGTGCCAGAGTGATGTTCTGGTCCTCTTGTTTGCTTGTTCTCTCATCAATAAATACATAATTTTTAAAATTCTCAATAGCGCATAAAGATGCAGTAAATGAGAAAATTCAGTAAAATTCTGCAATGGTAAAAAAACTGGAAACAACCAAAATTTCCATCAAAAGGAGGATGGTTAAATATGTTGTTCATGGTATAGACCATGACATTTAGACATTTCATTCTGAGCAATGGTTACAAGGAATAAGAAACATCTATATTTGTTAAAGCCCGAGTTATGGTTTGAGGTAACAGCAAACAGCTTTCATGCCTGAGGCTCTGAGTTCCCAGGTTCAATTCCGGGCACCACCATGTGCCAGAGCTGAGCAGTGTTGTGGTATAATAATAATAATAATAATAATAATAATAATAATAATAATAATATCAACAACAACAGCAATAACAACAATAACAATAATATAAAAACAAGTTGCTATAGCTTGCTTTACTTTGATATAACTCTATACATGAAACAATAAACACAATATCAAAACTACATACTTACATATATTTATATTTATCTATCTAGATGCAAATAAACAATCTGAAAGTATAAACACTAAATAATTAGTAGTAGTCCTAAGACATAGAGAAGAGATATTCATGTGTAAAGAAGAGATTAACCTTTCAATTTACCTACTTACACTGTTTGCTTTTCCTTCTCTTTTTTAAAATAATGAACGGTATATTTTTATTATTTTTTATTAGACAGAGACAGAGAGACAGTGAGAGGGGAGGGGGAGGTAGACAGGAAAAGAGACAGAGAGACACCTGCAGCCCTGCTCCTCCACTTGTGGTGTGCACTGAACCAGGTGTGCCACCACCTGGCCCCTCTTTTTCAATAGTCATAAAGTAGAATTGTAGTAGAAAAAGTACTGGCTAGATTAGAAAACAAATGGACTCAAAACTAGATACCAGAGCCACATTAGCAGTGTTCGTGAATTAGTAACGTGGGCGCTTTAATGCCAAACCTCTGTGGTGGCTGGCGCCCTCTGAGACTGTCAGACACGTATGAATATTGCTGGCTCTTATTTTTATTAGAACAAGCTCATATATTGCAGGAAACAATTAGAACAAAACAAATATGAGCAGGAAAAAGGGCTCAGCCGGTAGAGCACTAGACTTGAGTGCCTGAGGTTCTGTGTTCAATCCCTGGCACTATATGTAGTGGAGTAGTGCTCTGGTTTCTGGTTTCTCTCCCTTTCTCTGTCTCATGTCAAGCTGTCTCTCTCTCTCTCTCAAACACACACACACTCTCTCTCTCTCTCACACACACACACATAATAAATAATTAAATTTTAAAAGGGGCATTTCAAATTTATTTTTAATTATTTTGATTATATTAACTGATTTATTGGGTAGAGTCAGCCAGAATTCAAGAGGAAAGAAGGGGTAGGGAGAGACAGCGGGACACCTGCAGCACTGCTTCACCACTTGTGAAGCTTTTCTCCTGCAAGTGGGGTGCGGGGGCTTGAACCTTTGTAACATGTGCACTCAACCAGGTGCATTCAGAATTTGTAACTAACAGATAGTATACCTGATTTCCCTCCCCTACTCTCATCTCCAGCATCAGCCCCAAGCCTTACAAGCCATTTTCCTGTAGATTAGCTTCTACTAGTTATATCTGGATTATGATCAGGGATGAAATGGTTTTCTCCTCTCTCACCGTATCCCAGACTTGCAGTTTGATTTGTTTTCCATCAATGTTGACCATACGGGCCCCAAACTCCACACCTGTCAGTGAAGATCAAGAGAAAGAATGTGATTCTCATAAAGAACAGCCATGCGAGTGAGAAGTTCATACTTTTCCTCAGGTGCTAATGATTCATCCTCGGTCTGCACTCACTGTTACTGCTGCCACCTTACTCCAATTCTATATGCCCCGACACTTCATTTTCCTTCTAGAATTAAAAAGCACAGAGTCAGGGAGTTTGGTTCCTAAGGCAGAGCCATCAACCATCAAGCATTTTGTGTTTGAGCTCCAGGTCCAACTGCTGACACTGAATGAGAGCAGCCGGGACAGAGAGAAATGGAGCACCGCAGGTGTCAGAGTACTGATTCAGTCCCTTTCGCTCACGAAGATGTTTGCCAAACTGGGCTAGGGTGGCTCAGCTATCGAGCAAATGAGTGAGGCCCTGGATTTGACACCTGGCATTACATTTAAAACAAAAAAAATTGAAACGAAACACTGTGTTCTAGATGATCATGAACTCAGGAACACAAGCCAAAAAAAAGCATGTATGAGAAGAAAAATAACTAAGGAGTCATATCAAAAGGTAAACAAATGTTTAGCAATGTCAGTGAATGCTTGAATTACATATACATTTAAATGTGTAACTTAAAAGGTTTTTCCATTGTTTTCTAGTTCTTGAGTTGAAACTATATTTTTTCTTGAATTCTGAGCCTTATTTTCATTGACACAAGAGTATTAAAAAGTAGGTTCTCAAGAAAGACACATTTCAGATCTCCATTTTTTTTTCCCCTAGAGTTCATCAGAAAATACCCACCCCCAGGAGTATAACTAACAGTCACAATATAGTTTCTGGCTTATCTAGCATTCATCTTTTTCCCAGGTAATGTCAGGACAAAACTTATAAATCAATGGCCACTAATATTAAAAATACTTTGTCATAGATCAACCTGTCCCACTTTTGGAAGGGAGGGCTGTCAGGAATTGAACCCAGAGCCTCATATATGGGAGGCATGTGCGTTACCACTCAGCTACATGCCCAGCACTTTCTATTTTTTTTTAATATTTTATTTATTTATTCCCTTTTGTTGCCCTTGTTGTTTTATTGTTGTAGTTATTATTGTTGTTGTCGTTGTTGGATAGGACAGAGAGAAACGGAGAGAGGAGGGGAAGACAGAGAGGGGGAGAGAAAGATAGACACCTGCAGACCTGCTTCACCACCTGTGAAGCGACTCCCCTGCAGGTGGGGAGCCGGGGTTCGAACCGGGATCCTTATGCCGGGTCCTTGTGCTTTGCGCCACCTGCGCTTAACCCGCTGCGCTACAGCCCGACTCCCAGCACTTTCTATTTTTATACAGTTCTTGACCCACAACATGAGGAATTTTTATCTCTAAGTAAGAAAGTACTCGTCTAACTTCTGCTAAAGGGCTGATATCCACTTGTTCAGAAACCCCATGCTTAATATATCCAGAAGCTCGCTCTCAATCTGATGCTGCTACAGTCAATAAGAAAACTACAAAAAATACATCTTACTATTCTAAACTGCAGTATCCAGAGTAGTGACAGGAGCTCACTTGGACAGTACACATGCTTTGCCATGGGCACAACCCAGCTTCGAGCCTAACCCCTAGCACTAAGGGAAGCTTTAGCACTATGGTGTCTCTCTATATATATTTGAAAAAGCTTAACTGAAGCAGAGACACTCCAGTGATCACCTCTTTCCTTCTTTCTTTCTCTCTCTCTCCCTCTCCCTCTCCCTCTCTCTCTCTCTCACACACACACACACACCAGCAGTGATAGTCACTGAAAAAAGAGCTGTCTACTTTTCCCACCCTGTGAAACAAAAATCTCAAAAGAAATGCAAGTACAATGGGAAAGAAAGCTTGCTCAGTGACAGAGCACAGGACTTGCAAGTGACATCCAAAGTGCAAGTGGTGCTCTGGCTCTCTCACACTAAAATAAAGACATCTTGGGAGCCAGGTGGTGGTGCACCCAGTTAAGCGCACACATTACAGTGCACAAGGACCCAGGTTCAAGCCCCTGGTTCCCACCTACAGGGGGGAAGCTTCACAAGTGGTGAAACAGAGCTGCAGGTGTCTCTCTGTCTCTCTCCTCTATCTGCCCCCACCTCAATTTCTGCCTATATCCAATAATATTTGAATAAATAAATATAATTGAACAAAAAAGAAATCTTACAGTTCTGGATGTGGCACAATGGATATAGCACAGGACTCTTAAGCATGAGGTCCCAAGTTCAAGTCCCAGCATCACAAGCAATCAGACTGATTCTCTGGTTAGCTCTCTCAAAATAAGTAAAACAGATAATCTTTAAAAATACATGAAAATCTTTAAACCTGGAATTAAAAAGTAAGACTATGCCATGAAGGATGATAAATGACATAGTGGGGGTTGTATTGTTAAATGGGAAACTGGGGAATGTTATGCATGTACAAACTATTGTATTTACTGTTGAATGTAAAACATTAATTCCCCAATAAAGAAATTTTAAAAAAAGTAAGACTATCTTCTTTAATGCAACTTCCACTAGTTGTACACTCAAAGACTCACGTTGTGCACATAGACTCTAACTGTTCTGTTTATCTACATTTTTATTCCTTTACTTTAAAACTTATCATTTGCTCCCACTACCTTTAGGTCCTAGAAAACCTGCTTACCTAACTGATTCTCTAGCTTTCTTTTTTGTTTTTTGTTTTTTTCCCTGACAACTTAGAATGCAAAGTATATTATTTTTCAATTTGTAAATTTGAAAACAAGAAGCTTAAGTTAAAAAATATAGTTTTCGAAAGCTTAATATATGTTAATAAAGCTCAGTGTTCTTGCTTAAAAGACAAAATAACTTCCTAAACTCCTAAGCAGGAACAATTCTGTTTTGATGTTCTAATGTTAGATGAACTAATCGATCTCAGCTGACGACATCCTTCAATTTTTTTTTTTCCCTCTTAGTAAATGCTTTAAAAAAAAAATGCAACATAGGGGCTGGGTGGTGGTGTGCCTGGTTGAGTGCAGATGCTACAGTGTGCAAGGACCCAGGTTCGAGCCCCCAGTCCTCACCTGTAGGGGGAAAGCTTCACCAGTGGTGAAACAGGGCTGCAGGTGTCTCTCTCTCTCCCTCACTGTCACAGCCTTCCCTCTCCATTTCTGGCTGTCTCTATCTAATAAATAAAGATTTTTTTTTTTTTAAATTGCAGCATAGATGTATTTTTCTAGGCTCACACTGACAATTTCCCAAATGTTTCCTGAGGGGCATATATCATATCCCAGAATCCACCTTCATGCTGCTCCCTTTCATAAACTTCAGAAACTGGCACACTCACCAGGCTGTGTCCACTGACTAACAGAAGTAAGGCTTGATTGGCATTGACCTGCAAGTGCCTCCTAATTATCGTGACCAGTTCACTCATGTTGATATGATCAGGTACAAGCAATTTGGTTATGTCCAGGGCAGAGAGTACTTCTCACCCTTGTATTTTTCTATCATCACGGAGAATTAATGGTGGTGTGCTGCTGTGGGCTAAGTTGAACATCTACTCTTTGTTCAGAAGTGTGATGATGATTGAAGGTCTTCTCTGACGGCATGGCACAGGAGGTTGGAGAGGGGATGCCGAGGATGTGAAAAGCTCCAGGCAGCAGCTCTGGCTTTTTTTTTTTTACTTAATTTTTTATTTAAGAAAGGATTAATGAACAAAAACATAAGGTAGGAGGGGTACAACTCCACACAATTCCCACCACCCAATCTCCATAACCCACCCCCTCCCATGATAGCTTTCCCATTCTCTAGCCCTCTGGGAGCATGGACCCAGGGTCATTGAGGGTTGCAGAAGGTGGAAGGTCTGGCTTCTGTAATTGCTTCCCCGCTGAACATGGGCGTTGACTGGTCGGTCCATACTCCCAGTCTGCCTCTCTCTTTCCCTAGTAGGGTGGGTCTCTGGGGAAGCTGAGCTCCAGGACACATTGGTGGGGTCTTCAATCCAGGGAAGCCCGGCCAGCATCCTGGTGGCATCTGGAACTGTTTCCAGAAGATGTGATTGGAGCTCACGCAGCTAGCGGCTTCTCAGTCCGCCATCTTCCGGGAACCTTTTTTTTTTAGCTTTATTTCTTGTTGCTCTATCCACCAGTCTTCCATGTTCCCATCACTATATTAAGTTACTTTCAGTTCTCCAAAAGTCACTTTATCTCTGTCATGTCAGAGCACCACCATAAGCCAGAGCTGAATAGTGCTCTGGTTAAAAAAAAAAATCTAGTAAAAAAAAGAAAGTTGTGTGGTACGACAGGTGGTGCAGTGGCTAAAGCACTGGACTCTCAAACATGAGGTCCTGAGTTCAATCCCCGGCAGTACATGTGCCAGAGTGATGTCTGGTTCTTTCTCTCTCCTATCTTTTTCATTAATAAATAAATAAAATCTTAAAAAAAAAGTTGTTAGTTTCATCTACCTTTTTTATTTTCCATCTGCCTTAAGTCTAGAATGACTCTTCAATTTTCTTCTTTCTCTTCTACAGACACACAAATTCAGCTGTTGGCAGTCCAGGAGGTGGCACAGTGGGTAAAGCATTGGACTCGTAAGTATGAGAGGTTTGAAGTTCAGTCCTTGGCAGTGTATGTGCTAGAGTGATGCTCTGCTTCTCTTTCTCCTACTCCTCTCTCTCTAGTTAATAAATGAGTAAAATCATTTTTAAAATTTACCTGTTGATTACTCTCAACAACAGATGCAAAGTTTGCTCTAACTAACCACCAAGCAGGGAGATTTTTTTTTTCTCTAATAAGTAGTTTTACTTTTTGTGGGATTCTCCACACACATTTTATAAATGCTATTTGGAAGCGGGAAAAAATCCTTTTGCTATTAACCCATACCTCACACCTATCTCCCAATACTCCTTTCTTTCTTTCTTTCTTTCTTTCTTTTTTAAACAGTACATTATCCTTTTACTTTAAAACTTCAGTATCACTCTGTATTGAGGTAATGCTCAGATACTAACTTCTTGTCAGGGGGGTGTATTCCCGTATTTCCCCAAGAAAATTTGCAGCCCCCAGGTTACTTCTCAGTTAATGAACTTCCCACGACTCTCCACGTGTCAGCACCTGCTTAACCACTTTTCCTGTAACAGGACTTCGGATTCGTTTGAAAGTAGCGACAGGTTAACTTTTCCCTTTAAACCATGAAGACTGCTCAACTTCCCACGGATCTAGGGTTTTTTTAATAAATTATTATTATTTGTAACGGGTAGATGCACTTACCAATCGTGAGGTCGTGGACAGGCTGGAAGCGCTTGTCTGTAAACTGCAGGAGGAGACATGACTTCCCCACACCTGGAAGACAAGGCTGGGCTGCAGCTGTCAGCGGCCCGCCCACCCCGCGGGGGAGCCCAGCGCCTTCGAGCCCCGCCCCCGCCCGCCATGCCCCGCCCCGCCCGCCATGCCCCGCCCCCGCCCGCCATGCCCCGCCCCGCCCGCCATGCCCCGCCCCCGCCCGCTCTTCTCTCCCTCCCCCAGGCCCCCAAGAGCAACCCCGCCCCTTGAGGCCCCATATAAGCGCTTCCGATCTCCGCCCCAAGCTTGAAGACAGTCGCTCAGGGTTACCTGTGTCCCCAATGATGATGTACTTGAAGAGATAAGCGTAAGTCATGGCCCCGTTGCCTCCGGATTCCGGGTTCGCCCCGACTTCACTTACCTCCTGCCTCTCTAGCCTCAGCTCAACCTACCGATCTTGGCCTCTCTAGCTCAGATCTCGTCTCTATTGCTCTCCCCAGGAGCCCCTCCCCCCCAGTTCCGAGCGACGGCAACGCTCGCACAGACCCCGCCTCCGGGAACGCCTCGAACACTTCCACATGCCATTATCCCACCAACCGCCAGGGGGCAACAACTAGCTGGCCCATCTGTTCGACCTTCCGGGGCCCTGACTCTCCACAGTCCCCCCGAAACTCCTTCCAATCAGCAGAAAGCGACGCTCGTCTTTGCGGAAGTGACGCGATTCCGAAGCCAGTGGGGACGCTGGGAGCGATGAGGGGATTGAGACTGATCGGAGCCGTTGTGTGAAGATGGAGGTAAAAGAACAAACAAAAACCCGAGTTCCTAGGAGACTGGCGAGAGTACACGGCCGAGGGGGTGGGAGCCGGGGGTGGGGGCAGCCGGCGGAGCGGCGGCTGAAGGGGGTGGGGGAGAGGCCGGGGCTGGGGGGGGGAGTGTTGTCCAGCGGTCGGAGTCAGAATCCGTCCCTCGGCGTCTAACTCTCTGTCTTCTCTGTGTCTCCGTGACTTTCTTTGGCTTCCAGTTTCCCGGAGGGAATGACAATTACCTGACGATCACAGGGCCCTCTCACCCCTTCCTGTCGGGGGCCGAGGTGAGCACGACCTGCCGGCGGGGCGGGGGCGGCGGCGGCGGGATCGAGCGGCCTCAGCTTTTAGAGCCTGTGAATAAATGGTTCAGGGAAGGCCCAGGAAGCTGCTGTCCTAGCGGGCCGCAGAGTGGGGGGACAGGCCTGAGCTACTATTATGTTAGGGATCACTGCGGGGGAAAAACAAAACAAAACATGCTTTAGCTAAAAAAAAAAAAAAAAAAAAAACAAAAAACCTGAGGCGAGGGGTGAAGAGTTTCCCTGCCTGGGGCATAGCTGAGCTGTTAACTCTTGAGCTCTTCGTGGACGTCTTGGTTCCGTGTGCGTCTCCTCGCTGGTGATTGTCTTTCGAAGTTATTGGTGTTTCCGTGCGCGGTGTTGGCCGCCTTTGCCGGTGACGGGAGGAGAGGGAGCAGCGGCCAGAGAACGTGAAGGGACCCGAACTGGGATGTGCGATCGCGATCGCATGCGGGTGCCGGGGCATCTGACGACGGTTCTGATCAGGTGCCTGTGTATTTGTGGGAAGTACTTTTGTTGCAACACTGGCCCTCTGTCGATATGTGGCCTCGTGCTTAGGCGCAGCAGAAGAAAAAGTAGACAGAAAAAAAAAAAACCCAATTTTCTGGTCTACACAGGGAGGGGGGGAGGGTGAGCCAAGTGGGTGACACTTGTGGAAAATGCTCGGCAGCTGAGACTCGGGTGCTTCTCATTTCACCGCGGGTCTCTGCTGAGTGGCATCTCCGCGGCAGTGTGTGCTGAACCCGGTTCATCATCTGCAGGGTTGTGAATCTCACCAAGAATCCACTGCTCCTGGAGGCTGTTTTTTTTTTTTTTTTTTCCCTTTTGTTGCCCTTGTTTTATCATTGTTGTAGCTATTATTATTATTGGTGTCGTTGTTGACGACAAGGGCAAAGAGAAAGACACCTGCAGACCTGCTTCACCGCTTGTGAAGCGACTCCCCTGCAGGTGGGGAGCCGGGGGCTCGAACCGGGATCCTTATGCCGGTCCTTGCGCTTTGCGCCTTGTGTGCTTAACCCGCTGTGCTACCGCCCAACCCCCAGGAACACAAGTTCTATATTTTACACCAACATGTTTCACTTCCTGGTCACTACTATATCCATTTTTTTAAAAATATTTTATTTTTATGTATTTATTCCCTTTTGTTGCCCTTGTTGTTTTATTGTTGTAGTTATTATTGTTGTCATTGTTGTTGGATAGGACAGAGAGAAATGGAGAGAGGAGGGGAAGACAGAGAGGAGGAGAGAAAGACAGACACCTGCAGACCTGCTTCACCACTTGTGAAGCGACGCCCCTGCAGGTGGGGAGCCAGGGCTTGAACCAGGATCCTTATGCCGGTCCTTGTGCTTAGCGCCACCTGCGCTTAACCCGCTGCGCTACAGCCCGACTCCCTACTATATCCACTTTTCATGATAACTTTTTATTGTTAGGGAAATAATGATTTACAGGACAGTTGCTATTTATTTTTTTAATTTTTTATATTTATTTTCCCTTTCGTTGCCCTTGTTTTTTTATTGTTGTTGTAGTTATTGTTATTGATGTCGTCGTTGTTAGATAGGAGAGAGAAATGAAGAGAGGAGAGAAAGACGGGGGAGAGAAAGACAGACACGTGCAGCCCTGCTTTACCACCTGTGAAGCGACTCCCCTGCAGGTGGGGAGTCAGGAGCTTGAACTGGGATCCGTATGCTGTGGATCCTTGCGTTTCACGCTATGTGCGTTTAACCCGCCGCGCTATCGCCAGATATTTTAAAAATTTATTTAGATACTGGTGTACTGCTCAACTCTGGCACAAAGTGCTGGCAGGGATTGAATCTGAGTCCTTAGGTAATGCTACTCTGCTGTACTACAACTGCTGGTGCCAAGGGCTGACTCTAGGGCCGTAGGGTGTGAGCTACACTTCTTTAAAATGAGTGTTCTGGGGGCCAGGTGGTGGTGCACCTGGTTGAGCTCACATGTTACAGTGTTCAGGGATCCAGGTTTGAACCCCTGGTCCCTACTTGCAGGGGGAAAGCTTTACAAGTGGTGAAGCAGTGTTGCAGTTGTCTCTCTGCCTCTCTCCCTATCACCCCTTTTTCTCTCAATTTCTAGCAGTCTCTATGCAATAAATAAAGGTAATAAAAAATAATAAAAATGGGTATTCTACACAAGAAAGAAATAGTGGATTGTGTGTTTTGGTAATGAGAAAATGGTAAAGTAGAGGGAAATAATATTTTAATATTTTGGTTATCTCAGTAACTAAATGTTCTTGATTGTAGACTAATTCTCAAACTGCAACCCCTCAGGCTGATTCAGGAATTTAACAAAAGGAAAAGCTGAATGAGACGATACCTCACTTATGTATTATGTTCCTACTTTCTTTTTTTTTTCTTCCTTTTTTGGTCTTTTTTTATATATTTATTCATTCCCTTTTGTTGCCCTTGTTGTTTTATTGTTGTAGTTATTATTGATGTCATTGTTGGATATAACAGAGAGAAATTGAGAGAGAAAGACACCTGCAGACCTGCTTCACCACCTGTGAAGCGACTTCCCTGCAGGTGGGGAGCCCCGGGGGCTCGAACCGGGGTCCTTGCACTTTGTGCCATGTGCGCTTAACCTGCTGCACTACCACCCAACTCCTGATAACTAATTTTTTAATTTTCTCATTATCCTTATTTATTGGCGATAGAGAGCAGTCGAGAGGGGAGGGAGAGGAAGAGATGGAGAGACGCCTGCAGTGGGGACAGGGGCTTGAACACAAGTCCTTACATTCAGCTGCATGTGCCACCACCTGGCCCCTGCTTTTGTTTTGAATATGAATTTGCATTCTTTTTCCATTCCCATTAACAGATAGTATCATCTTCGTATCTCAGAATAGTTGCTTTTTATTTTTGACAGGAGCACTCCTCAGCTCTGGCTTATGGTGGTGCTGGGGATCTGAGCTGGGAGCTCAGTCTCAGGCATGAAGTCTTTTGCATAACCATTATGCTGTCTGCCTAGAATCAAGATGAAAGAATTTGAACTCTCAAAAATCACAATTACTTTTTTTTTTATCATGGCAGTGGCAGGTTACTATTAATTACGGTGTTAATGTCATTAAGAACAATGGAATAAAAGCAGATAATAAACAGTTATGCGTATCAAGCAATGTGATGCTTTGTGTACTTAATTCCACAAATCCTCATGCTATTCAGAGATTACCATTATACTCTCAGTTTTCAGATGAGGAAAACCTACCCAGTACTATGTAGTAAGTACCCCAGCTTGGACTTGAGTCCAGACTTCTCTGACATTAAAGTCTCTTGCTATTGTTTGTAATGCTCTGTTGCTGCAGATGCCACTAGTTTAGGTTTGGTGGATTTGCTTGTTTGTTTTTGTTTTGTTCTGATCAGAGCAGTGCTGGGGGTTGAGTCTCTGAGCTTTAGTAAAGCATAACCATTGTGTTTTTTCCCTACTCCCGAATTTTAGTTTTTTGAGTGTCACAGTGGAATATTAAATGTTTAAATGTATTTTAGGTGACCAGGGAAATAGGTCATCTGGTAGAGCCCAGAACTTGAATGCCTTAGTCTCCGAGTGAGATCCGCAGCACCACATGTTCCAGAATCATACCCTGGTTTCTCTTGTTCTCCCTTTTTTCTTTCTCATATCAGACTCACTCTCCACCTCGTATGGAGTAAAAATACTGGGAGTTGAGCGGTAGCGCAGCGGGTTAAGCGCACGTGGAGCAAAGTGCAAGAACTGGCGTAAGGATCCCAGTTCCAGCTCCCGGCTCCCCAACTGCAAGTTGGGTCGCTTCACAAGCGGTGAAGCAGGTCTGCAGGTGTCCATCTTTCTCTCCCCCTCTGTCTTCCCCTCCTCTCTATCCTATCCAATAACAACAGCAGCAATGGCAACAACAATAATGATAAACAAAAAGTGGCCTCCAGGAGCAGTGGATTCGTAGTGCAGGCACCGAGCCCCAGCCATAACCCTGGAGGCAAATAAATAAATAAGTTTATCTTACACACAAATCTTCTGAGTTCCGTGGATGGTGGCCCCACTTCAGAGTAAAAGATTACATTATTGGGAGTTGGGCTCAGAGGACAAGTTCCAGCCCTCAGCAAACTGGAGTAATCTTTTTCCTTCGCTACTACAAAAAGGCTTTGTCAGAGCAATGCCAGGAATGCATCTGATGGTAGCTCTTACGCAGGTTTTTTCTTCTTACCATTAACCTTGATGTTGCAGGGTTTTCTGAAAATGCTGTACAGATGGGAATGTTGTTTTCAGTGTCATAACTTATTTGATTCATTCTGTGCTTGTTTTATTTGTTGACAGTTTGAACACTGATTGACAATACTAAAAAATAAGGTTTGATTTTATACTTATCCACATGTATAAGACTTACCACACCGGCCACCAAAGAAAGCAGCTCTACCTGTAATCCGACCCCCACCACCTTCATAGGACCAGTTTTATGCTTGCAAGGTTTTTGGTTACTTTGTATTCCACATATGAATGGGATCATCCCATATCCTCCTCTATCTTCCTTACTTCGCTTACTATAATTACTTCAACTGCCATTTCTTTTAGCCCAGGAAAATATAATTTCATCTTTTTAATGGTCAAAGAAACATTTTTATTTCTTTTTTAAAATTTTTATCTTTTTGTTTATTATTGGATAGAGACAGAGAGGAATTGAGAGGGGAGGGAGAGACAGAGGGAGAGAGAACTGCAGCCCTGCTTTACCACTCATGAAGCTTTCCCCTGCAGGTGGAGACCAGGGGCTTAACCCCTGTCCTTGCACACTGTAATGAGTGTGCTTAACCAGGTGCGCCACCACCTGGCCCCTCAAATATTCTTAGAAAAGAATCTGGTAACAAAGAGAGGGTGCAGACTGAACTGAACTAAACACCTCGAGCTTTGTTCTTTATGTACAGGATGCAGTTCTTCTCTTTCTCTCACTAACTTTTTTCTCCCCCCTACAGACATTCCACACACCAAGCCTGGGCGATGAAGAATTTGAAATCCCACCTATCTCCTTGGATTCTGACCCCTCGTTGGCTGTCTCAGATGTGGTTGGCCACTTCGATGACCTGGCTGACCCTTCCTCCTCTCAGGATGGCAGCTTTTCAGCCCAGTATGGGGTCCAGACATTGGACATGCCTGTGGGCATGACCCATGGCTTGATGGAGCAGGGCGGGGGGCTCCTGAGTGGGGGCTTGACCATGGTAAGGGGCATGACATTATCAGGCTTACCCAAGCTCCTAGACATAGTGCTGGGGGAGACAAAATGATTCTCCGTTCCTTGCTCCACTCGAGTATTCTTTCGCATTCTGGTGGCAAGTGGGTTTTGACTTTCCCTGGATAAATGACACTTATCATTTGAATCAGTTTTACTTGAAAAATAGCTTAGTGTTTGTGAGTCTTAATTTTTTGATAGAGTCTGAAAAGGGGTAGATAGATGATCGAAGAGCTTTTCACTGCTTATGAAGCTTCTGCGCCCACATATAGGGGCTGGGGGGCGTAAGCCTAGATCCTTGCACACGGAAATATATGCACTCTATGGAGTGTGCCGCCGCGCAGTCCCTGTTGCTGTTTTTTTGTATTTTTAAAAAATGATTTATTAGTAGGAAAAAGAGGGAGGGAACCACAATATTACTCTGGAACATGCAACGCCAAGAACTGAACTTGAACCTTCATGTTTGAGAGTCCAAAACTTTATCCACTATGCCGCCTCCTGCACTGGGTTGAGTTTTTGTTGTGTGTGTGTGTGTGTGTGTGTGTGTATGTATGTGTCCGTTCCCCCCCCCCAACCCCCAGCACTGCTCAGCTCTGGCTTATGGTGGTGTAGGGGATTGAACCTGAGACCTTGGAGCCTCAGGCCTGAGTCTTTTGCATAATCACTATACTAGCTGACAAAAAAAAAAGTTTAAGACTGTAAAAGTTCCTATGTTAACTCTTGAGACAAAGAGCATTTATGATTTTTGAAGGGATAGAGGAAGGATTCTCCTCCCTACCCTCCTGTTACAGCTTTCACATCCTGGGGTTCTATTTTATTTTTTTGCCTCCAGGGTTATTGCTGGGCTCAGTGCCTGCACTATGAATCCACTGCTCCTGGAGGCCATTTTTCCTATTTTGTTGCTACCCTTGTTGTCATTATTATTGCTGTTGTTGCTAGATAGGACAGAGAGAAATAGAGAAAAGAGGGGGAGAGAAAGACAGACATCTGCAGACCTGCTTCACTGATGGTGAAGCAACCCCCTCTGCAGGTGGGGAGCCATGGGCTCGAACCAGCATCTGTACGCTGGTCCTTGCACTTCCCACCATGTGCACTTAACCCGCTGCGCTACCACCCGGCCTCCCACATGCTTTATTTAATGCCAGTTTCTTAACACTGACCACACTTATCAGGGTTGTATGTTACAACTTACAAAGCCATTATCTTTGAAGGGTACAAGAAAGAAATATATTGCCACTATTCCAGGTTACTAAATCATTTACTTAGGCTTTAACTTATCCAAAATTTTAAAACTTCTAAGGTTAATTTTATTTTGGAATTGACCTTTTAATACCAAAGTGACTGATTACTAAATTCTGTACTTGAAGAAAAGACTTAATACATTTTACATGTGACAGTCGGTGCTTAAAGGTTAAACAAGGATAGATTCTGGGTGAGCCGGGGGTTTATAAACTGTCCTGGATTGAGGGGTGGGGGGGTTAAGTATATATTTAGTGTTGTCCAGTAGGTGGCACAGTAGATAAAGCATGAGGTCCTGAGTTCTATCCCTGGCAGCACATGTACCAGAGTGATATCTGGTTCTTTCTCTCCTATCTTTCTGATGAATAAATAAATAAAATAATTTTTTTTCAAAAAGGATATATTTAGTGTTTAATTAGTCCTTCTGCTTCTCTCAGGACTTGGACCATTCTATAGGAACTCAGTATAGTGCCAACCCACCAGTTACGATTGATGTACCAATGACAGACATGACATCTGGCTTGATGGGGCATAGCCAGTTGACCACCATTGATCAGTCAGAACTGAGTTCCCAGCTGGGCTTGAGCTTAGGTGGTGGCACCATCCTGCCACCTGCACAGTCACCCGAGGATCGCCTTTCAACTACTCCCTCACCTACTAATTCACTTCACGAGGATGGTGTTGAGGATTTCCGGAGGGTAAGGCATTCCCAGCCAAAATCAAGTCTGCCGTTATGTTCTAGAATAAAACTCTCGGCAAACACAGCCTAATGTGTAGTCTCCATTTTTAACTCTGCCATCTCCTCTCTTTTCTGGGTGTGGAGCTCTACCTTTCAGTTTACACTGTATAATGCTTTTTCCAATTCCTATTTTTGGTCCTCACACACTTTACTAGAGTCTTAACCCTGTTGCCTTGATTTTAGCATTTCTGCAAGTTTCACCCTTGTGTCATGGCTAATCTCCATATAAAGTCCTTTCCTTACAGTTTTTTTTTTTTCAATTTTTCATTTATTTATTAGATAGAGACAGAGAGAAATTGAGAGGGGGGAGAGAGACACACACACACACACCTGCAGACCTGCTTCACTACTCGTGAAGCTTTCCCCTGCAGGTGGGGACTGGGGGCTCGAACCTGGGTCCTTGCACGTTATAACGTGCGCTTAACCAGGTGTGCCACCACCTGGCCGGCCCTCCTTACAGTTTTCTAGACTTGCTTTATTCCTTCCTCTAATTCTCATTTTTCTCTCCTACAGCAACTTCCCAGCCAGAAGACAGTTGTGGTGGAGACAGGGAAAAAGCAGAAGGCCCCAAAGAAGAGAAAAAAGAAAGATCCCAATGAGCCTCAGAAGCCAGTTTCAGCATACGCTTTATTTTTCCGTGACACACAGGCTGCCATCAAGGGCCAGAATCCCAATGCTACTTTTGGGGAGGTTTCAAAAATTGTGGCTTCCATGTGGGACAGTCTTGGAGAGGAACAAAAACAGGTAAGCACATGCCTTAATGGACAGGGATACTGGCTAGACACAGTACCAGGCTAAGCAGACTCCTTTGAGAAATGTCTCCTTCAAGGGCATGTACCTTGCTATGCTCAAAATCTGAATCTGAGCCCTGACACTTAAGTGCAAGTACCATCTTACTAGAATGAAGTGATGCTGTCATGGTATCTCTCCTTATTGTTCTCTCTGAAATGAAAATAATGAAAATTGAACTCACATATATGCAACATCCTAGTGCCAAAAAAAAAAAAAGTATTGGGGTCAAATTTTGATTATAGAATAAACATGGTTTAATGTTAGCTTCGGAAATGTTATTGTGGCAAGTATCTAGCTGGCTGGCTGTTCTTGGTGGTCACTGAAAATTCTGCCACAGAGGTAAATTATTCTCTTGCTAGCTTTCAGAAGCGTACTCATTAAAGAGGAATTTCAGAGGGGCCGGGTGGTGGCAGACTGGGTTGGGTTGTTAACAATAAGGGCTCCTGGTTCAAGCCCCCGGTCCCCACCTGCAGGGGGAAAGCTTCACAAGTGGTGGAGCAGGGCTGCAGTGTCTCTGTGTCTGTCTCCTGCTATCTCCCCCTTCCTTTCAACTTCTGTCTCTATCCAAATAAAAGATAATAAAAAGGGGTCGGGCGGTGGCGCAGTGGGTTAAGCGCATGTGGCGCAAAGCGCAGGAACCGGCGTAAGGATCCCGGTTCCCCTCCTCTCTCCATTTCTCTCTGTCCTATCCAACAACGAATGCGTCAACAAGGGCAATAATAATAACCACAGCGAAGCTACAAGGGCAACAACAACAACAAAAATAATAATAATAGATTTATTTATTTTTGTGATTAGATTGAGATGAACTGCTGCTTTCCCCTACTCCTCCCTTTCGTCATTAAAAAAAATTTTCCAGCCTTTTCATCACTTTCTCTTTCCTGTAGGTGTATAAGAGGAAAACTGAAGCTGCCAAGAAGGAATATCTGAAGGCTCTGGCTGCTTATAAAGACAATCAAGAGTGTCAGGTAGGAGAGTCACAGCTGGTGAGAGCCTAAACCAGTGAGCAGTTTGGGGTGCTGGGAGAGTCACAGCTGCTGAGAGCCTAAACCAGTGAGCAGTTTGGGGTGCTGGGAGAGTCACAGCTGCTGAGAGCCTAAACCAGTAAACAGTTTGGGGTACTGGGAGAGTCACAGCTGGTGAGAGCCTAAACCAGTAAACAGTTTGGGGTGCTGGGAGATGATTTAGCAGATACAATATATGGCCTATCACACTGATCCTAGGCTCAGTCTGTAGCACCCAGGATAGCACTAAGGTATATTCTTTTTCTAGCTCTCTCCCTTCCTCCTTCCCCCAACCCCACCCCCTCTCTTTCTGCTACTAGTAAATAAATAAACGGTCAGGGAGACAGCACCATGGTTATGCAAAAGAACTTTCATGGCTAAGGCTTCAAGGTCCCTGATTCAGTCTTTGTCACTACCATAAACAAGAGCTGAGCAGATCTCTGGCTATGAATAAATAATTTTGAAAATGTAAAATAAAATAAAAACTTGGACAGGGAGGCCACTTGGTGGTATCATGAATGCACAAGGCCCTGGGTTTATTCCCCAGTACCACATTTACAAAGTTGTCTTTGGGGAGTCAGGTGGTAGCGCAGCAAAGCGCAAGGACCAGTATAAGGATCCCGGTTCAAGCCCCCGGCTCACCACCTGCAGGGGGATCACTTCACAAGTGGTGAAGCAGGTCTGCAGGTGTCTTTCTGTCCCCCTCTGTCTTCCCCTCCTCTCTCCATTTCTCTCTGTCCTATACAACAGTGATGACATCAGTAACAACAACAATAACTACAACAATAAAACAAGAGCAATGAAAGGGAAAATAAATATAAAAAAAATTTTTTAATAATTTTTTTTAAAAAGGTAAATACCAGGAGTCGGGTGGTAGCACAGTGGGTTAAGCGCAGGTGGCGCAAAGTGCAAGGACCGGCGTAAGGATCCCGGTTCGAGCCCCCGGCTCCCCACCTTCAAGGGACTCGCTTCACAGGCAGTGAAGCAGGTCTGCAGGTGTCTGTCTTTCTCTCTCCCTCTCTGTCTTCCCCTCCTCTCTCCATTTCTCTCTGTCCTATCCAACAATGACATCAACAACAACAACAACAAGAACTACAACAGCAATGAAAAACAACAAGGGCAACAAAAAAGGAAAATAAATATTAAAAAAAAAGGTAAATACCACTAAAGCTATACAGAGCCTATTGTATCACAGAAACTTAAAGGTATTGTAACAGCTTCCCTGTTGTTTCTCATAATAAATGTTGCTAGTTCTGATTTTGTTTACTCTAGCCAAAGTAGCACGCAGTTAGTTGCTTTCCCCTTCTCCCCTCTTCTCCCTTTCCTTTCTCTTGTTTTCCCCTACCCCCTTTGCCACTCTCCAATCCATATCTTTTCTTAGGAGGTAATTAAAATAAGTATGTCTTGAGGGAGAGAATAAACCTACCAATGACAAGTTGTCCCCTCCCCTTTGACTTCTTCTAGACTACTGTAGAGACTGTGGAAGTGGATCCAGCGCCAGCATCACAGACTCCTTCTCCACCTCCTATGGCTACTGTGGACCCATCATCGCCAGTACCAGCCTCAACAGAGCCCCCCGCCCTTTCCCCTTCCATTGTTGTTAACTCTACTCTTTCATCCTATGTTGCAAACCAGGCAACTCCTGGGCCTGGGTGTCAGCCCAATATCACCAAGTTGATTATTACCAAGCAGATGTTGCCCTCTTCTATTACCATGTCTCAGGGAGGGATGGTTACTGTTATCCCAGCCACGGTGGTCACCTCCCGGGGGCTCCAACTAGGCCAAACCAGTACGGCTACTATCCAGCCCAGTCAGCAAGCCCAGATCGTCACTCGCTCAGTATTGCAGGCAGCTGCTGCTGCTGCTGCTTCTATGCAACTGCCTCCGCCCCGACTGCAGCCCCCTCCACTGCAACAGATGCCTCAGCCTCCCACTCAACAGCAAGTGACCATTCTGCAGCAACCTCCCCCTCTCCAGGCCATGCAGCAGCCTCCACCTCAGAAAGTTCGGAAAAACTTACAACAGCAACCCCCTCCGCTACAGATCAAATTTGTGCCTCCACCCACTCTAAAAATGCAGACCACCTTAGTCCCGCCAGTCATGGAAAGCAGTCCAGAGCGACCTATGAATAGCAGCCCCGAGATCCACACTGTGGAGGAAACTGCTTCTGAGACAATCTGTGAAATGATCACAGATGTAGTTACCGAGGTGAGCTGCTCTTTCCATGTCTTTATCTGTAGGCTGGCTGCATTGTATAAGGGCATTTCTGGGTGGCCCAATAAAAGTAGGGTTGCTACTAGAATTGGATGATTGGCAAGCAAGATTATGAAGGCTTGGCGGGGTAGACAGCATAATGGTTATGCAAAGAGACTCTCATGCCTGAGGCTCCAAAGTCCCCAGTTCAGTCCCTCGCCCCACCATAAATCAGAGCTGAGTAGTGCTCTGGTAGAAAAAAAAAAAGATTATGAGGGCTTGGTGCCCCTCATCAAAAACACTGTAAGACTTTATCTCCTAGACTCCTCTTACCCATAAGTAATATTTGCAGTTCAACTACAGAAGATACGACCTAAAAAGTTATTTCTCAGAGGAATCTATTGAGGGATCCTCAATTTTGGAAATCTTTTTTTCCTAGCTCTTGAGTGGTCAGATGTTTTAATGGGGTCTGATGTTAAAAGTTTAAAGTGGTCTGATGTTTTAATGGGGAATGTAAGGCTGATAGGACATGTATCTAGATATAGATAGGAAGTGGCCATCTGATGAAAAGGGGAAATCCCCAGTCATAAAATATATATATATATAAAAAAATCCAAGCTTTCCCCTATTCCAATGGCATCACACTTTGTCTTAGCTTTCTAAATCTAATCTGAGATGATCTGGTCTCTACTCACACTTTACTTTTGATTTGGTGTTGTTGAGAAGAATGTCATCTAAGGCTGGAATAGTCGGTGGTAAGATCAAAGAGCAGTAATGGGAAGAATCTTGATGTCATTCTGTTTGGCAAGATGCTAAAGCCAGCTGTAGAAGGCGTATCAAGTGCCCTCTTGGGTCTTTCCCCCCACATGTGAGAGACTGTACAGCCTGTTACTCTAGTGGGTCCCAGAGGTCATCTGACTAGCTGAGGAGGTAGCTGGCAATTCCATTTGTTTGTTTAGGATAGAGGCAGGAATGGAAGTGACCACAGCATTGAAGCGTCCCTCAGTGCGCTGGGGGCTGGGCTCATGCGTGACAAGCAGCAAACTATCCAGTGAGTCATTACACCGGCCCTGGTAGATAGTAATTTAATCCTGCTCTGGTGCTCCTGTCTCTCAGGTTGAATCTCCTTCACAAATGGATGTTGAATTGGTCAGTGGGTCTCCTGTGACACTTTCACCACAGCCCCGATGTGTGAGGTCTGGCTGTGAGAACCCTCCTGTTGTGAGTAAAGACTGGGACAACGAGTACTGCAGCAACGAGTGTGTGGTGAAGCACTGCAGGTGAGTGAGTGTCTGGCCCCTTTGCTTTTCTTCAGTGCAGCCTGGGGGACGAGCTCAGGGCCTTGTACGTGCCCAGTGCCGCTGAACGGCTTCCCGGGCCCAATTTTGTCACTCATTCATATAATGAGTAGGGTGCCAGGCATGTCTCCCTGTGGCTCTAGGGCTTGCTCCATGCTAAGGTGTATCTCGAATGAGCTACCTTCTAACTCAGGTATTACTATAGAGCAGGTTGCTGTATGTGTGAGATTAGAGAAACTACGAAGTTTGCCTGCTTAAAAGACCATCTGGGCTAGAGAAATAGCACAATAGTAGGCAAAAGACTTTCATGCCTCAGGTCCCAGGTTCAGTCCCCAACACCACAAGCTGGAGTTGAGTAGTTTTCAGGTAAAAAGTAAAAGCAAACCCAGTAATCATGTGTGCTTTTTTAAAAACATGGCATTTTAAGTTGTTAGAGACTATGAATGTAGTACAGTTAGATCGCTTAAGGGGTTAGAACTAGAATTCCAGAAGGAATGGATACGTGGGTAAGCAGCACATTGAAGTAGCAGGTCTAACGGGCGTAGTGGGGGGTGGTGCTCTGAAAGTTTTGTCCTCCCCAAATTTTCCTGGGTCTTAGATATGAAGCCAAGCAATTCAGCCCCCAACATCACATATGCCAGAGTGATGCTCTGGTTCTCTATCTCTCTCATTAATTATGTATAAATAAAAACTCAGTAAGGGGCCAGGGGCTGGCATACCCAGAGGAGTAAATATTTACCATGCACAGGACCAGCGTTCAAGCCCCTAGTCCCCACCTGAATGGAAGGGAGTGTCACAAGAGGTGAAGCAGTCTGCTTCAACCCAGCTTGTCTGTCCTATCAAAATAAAAGACGGGGAGGGGGTGGTGGCCACCAGGAATGGCGGATTCCTTGTGCAGGCACCAAGCCCCAACAGAAACCCTGGTAGCAGTAAATAAACTGAATAAATCAAGATTGCCAATATATGTTTACTTTTAGATGTGCTGCCCTTCAATTCCTATTATCTTAATGCTACACAAAATCATCTCTGTTTAAGACAGAGATTAAAGACAGTAGATATTGGGCAGGGGAGATAGCATAATGGTTATGCAAAAAGTATCCATGCCTATGCCTGAGGCTCCAAAGTCCCATGTTCAGTTCCTGCACCACCATAAGACCTGAGCAATGCCCTGGTAAACAAAATTAATTAAAATAAAAATAGGGGCCGGGTGGTGGTTCACCTGGTTGAGCGCACATGTTACAGTGCACAAGGACCCAGGTTCAAGCCCTTGGTACCTACCTGCAGGGATCTCTCCCTCTCTGTATCACCTTTCCTCTTGATTTCTGGCTGTCTCTATCAAATAAAGGTAATACAAAATAAATAAATAAATAAAATTCTAAGTTTCTGTATCTTTTTTCTCTTTTAGGGATGTCTTCATGGCCTGGGTAGCCTCCAGAAATTCAAACACAGTGGTTTTTGTGAAATAGTCCTTGTGCTCCAAGCCAGTGAAGACTTGTCTGCTGGGAACATGTCGAAGAGCCTGTTTTGTTTTGTTTTATTTTATTTTTAAACAAAAAAGCTGGGCTTCTGGTAGTGCCTAATCTTAACCCATGATGGCTTATGGTTCTCCCCATTTTATCTTTGTTCAACAGGAGCCAGGCTATGGAGCTGGGCCATTGAGTTTGCTGTAATCTGGAATCGCTTTTCACTTTTAAAGTATGAGCAGAGATACCAGTGATTAAAATAGAGGGAAGGATGAAGGGAATGTGGACAGGCTGAATATATAGGGATGGTAAGGGTGGTGGAAAACTATTGGTATAATTGTTCTAGATTTGCTTGAAAGATTATTATTAAAATGTTGGGAGATATTCAGTTTTGAACGTAGGAGCAAATACGGCTGTGTTCATCTGTTTTACAAGGTTGCATTGAAGGTTACCTCTCAAACAGAGAACTATTCCCACTACACATCTATATGTTGCCTTGAGAAAGAACACACAGATACACGGATGGGTCTGTACATGGAAATTAATCACATAGGAGTTGTCCATTTTTACATGGTATCTGTAGTCTCTACCCCTCCTTAAATATAAGAGGTTTCATCAGTTTCCTAAAGTAATGGCCCCTTGTTTGGTAATATACCCATTTACTTATTTCAGCTTTAGGGAAATAAACTAGGAACAGACTAACAAAGACACATTTTAATATTTCTTGTGCACCCACTGATCCCTCACAACTCAATGAGGAAGCTCTAGTCCCAGTTTACATGTAAGGAATCATACTGAGAGATGGGTTCCACAAAGTAACACTGACAGAGCCTGAGTCTGACCTCGAGATCTCAACTATAATACAAACTTTTATTTAAATAAAGGGAGCAATTATTGGGTTGTCAGAAAAGTCATGATGTGTTTTTGCATAGAAAAACGCATCATGACTTTTCTGACAACCCAAACACACAAACATTTCAGGTGCGACCTGTAGAGTGATGGCTATGGGCTGTTTAGCCCTGTGAGGAAGTACTTCTATAAATTCTTAGGTTTAGAGATGATACCATCTGGATACCTTTGCTTGAACCGAGCAACCACATCTGGGTCTAGTAGGTGGATCCCATCCAGCTGGTTTCCAAGGGTGATCCTGAAGCAAAGGGAAAGCAGCATCAAGTCAGTTGTTAAAAGAATGAAGAGGCTAATGTTGAAAGATGCATTTGATGTTGTTGCCTAACATCAAATGTCCATTCGATTATTTTTTATTTTACTGATACATTTTACCAGAGAACTGTTCAGCTCTGGCTTATGGTGGTACAGGGTAGTGCGCTTGGAACTTCAGAGCCTCAGGTATGAAAAGTCTTTCTGCATAACTATTATGCTGTCTCCCCCACAGCACTTTTTTTTTTTTAAGGCCTTAAGATTAGATTAGCATATTATAGTATAACCGGCTAGGAACTGGACATAGATTCCTGTGTGAAAACAGGCTCAGCCTACAAAAGGGTTCATCACCAATTGCTACTCAAGCCTAATTCACAATAGTTGCTGCTACCAGTGAACATTCTTTGGATAAGTAAAATACAAACTCTTGTCTTTTAAGCTGCTGAGAGTATAAAGATGAAAACTGTTAGTAAAAACGCTGTAAAATCGTGGTTCGGGAGATGGCGAGCTTTGGACTCTCAAGCATAAGGTCCCGAGTTCAATCCCCGGCAGCACGTGCCAGAGTGATGTCTGATTCTTTCTCAAAAAAAAAAAAAAAACTGTAAAATCTTAATAGTTTAAATAGCAGTTGAGGTGGCTTATGCATCCTCTTAACCCCAGTTTACAAAATTGACAAGTGCAATGTGAGTTGACAGCCTGTTGTTCTTGACCATGGGCAGCTTTGCCCTTGGTGATGAGCCTACGCTGTTCACTTTACCAGTTGGGTTGCACATTGTGTGGGCGTCCAAATAACTCAATCTTGCGAGTGCCAGGGGATAGTCTCTCAATCATGCCATAGATTTCATCTGGTTTATGGCTGGTGGAACGAACCTGTAAGAGAGTTACGTTCAATTATGAGAGAACTTTAGTGATAAGAATACATCTGATTTAAATAGCTGGTATCAGTTAAAATGTGGAAGTGTTTTGGATGCCTGGGAAGCACGTACCTCGGCTACGATCACATCACAATCCAGACCCTGGTTGAAGCCTTGGGGGTTTCCTTTAACACCGACCTGTTTATCACAGAAAGAATATGTTACCTTACAGAAGTCTAGGATTTGAACTTTTTCTCAGTAACAAGCAGCTCGCTCCCTCTTCTGCCCCACCTACTGGATTGGGCCCCCGTGCTGCTCACCAAGCAGTGCTCCTTCCCATGGTTCAACCAGTGGCCTGTCCGGCCCGTCCGAATAATGCGCTGCAGCTGATTGGTCTTCACCCAGATAATCTCGTCCACTCGTTCATAACTGAAGCAGAAGAAAACACCGACTTTTTAATTAGATTCTCACAGGATAGATAAAGGACGGTCTGCTCTAGAGAGCAAGAGATTACATCTCATCTACTACAAATATGTATTTTTTTGTTTTTGTATTTATTTTTTAGCATTTTTATTATCTTTCTTTAATGGATAGAGACAGCCAGAAATCAAGGGGGAGGGGGGTGATAGACAGGGAGAAAGACACCTGCAGCCCTGCTTCACTCGTGAAGCTTTTCCTCTACAGGTGGGGACCAAGGGTTCGAACCTGGGTCCTTGCGCTTTGTAATATGTGCATTCAACCAGGTGCGCCACCACCTGACCCCGTTTTTGTATTATTTCTTTAGGAGAAGAGAAAGACCAAAGCTTCCTTCAATGTGTGGGCTGGGCTTGAACTTGGGTTGCAGTACACATGACCAAGCACACTATCTAAACAAGCTATTTTTGATGGCCCTCATTTAAAAAAAAAAATTGTTAAGTTATATATTGGATTGAGAGAGACTGAAAGGAGGTAGAGAGGGAAAGAGACTGACACCTGCAGCCCTGCAGATGGAGACCAAGGGCTTGAACCTGGGTCCTTGTGCACTGTATTGGGTGCCACTGCCTGGCCCCTCTGGCCCTTCTTTCTTTCGTAATACAGATGCTAGGGAGGCAGTTCAGGGACACAATATAGCCCTGGGTTCCATCCCTGGTATAGCAATAAAACAAAGACAAAACAAATGGAGTCATAAATATCAAAGTATACATGTTTTTAAATTTTATATTTATTTTCCCTTTTGTTGCCCTTGTTTTTTAATTGTTGTAGTAGTTACTATTATCGTTATTGATGTCATTGTTAGACAGGACAGAGAACTGGAGACAGGAGGGGAAGATGGGGAGAGAAAGACACCTGCAGACCTGCTTTACTGACTGTGAAGCGACTCCCCTGCAGGTGGGGAGCCAGGGGCTCAAACCAAGATCCTTACACCGGTCCTTGTGCTTTGCGCCACATGCGCTTAACCCGCTGTGCTACCGCCCGACTCCCAGCAGAGTATATTTTGCTCTGTCTCAAAAAAATAGAAAAAAGCAACATAGTAATGGTTACCTACCCCCAAAGGTTCAGACATTCTCTGCCCAATTCCATAGCCCTGGAAAGAAATCAGGATTAAATAGCTACTTTCATGCCTAAAATATTGTATACGTCTTATTCTCAGTAGACAGTGAACATTTACATGTAAGTGTGCATTTGGGGTAGATCTAAGAATGAAAAGATAAAAAACTGGCAAAGGGTAGATAGCATAATGGTTATACAAAAAGACTCTTATGCCTGAGGCTTTGAAGTCCCACGTTCAATCCCCTGTACCACTGTAAGCCAGAGCTGAGCAGTGCTCTGGTAAAAACAAAACGAAAAGACAAAACATTTACTGAATAATTTGAACAGCCATATATCTCACCATAAACTAATGTAGTTATCAGTAAATAGAATGCAAGATATCTGTGGTCCGGGAGGTGGCGCAGTGGCTAAGGAACTAGACCCTCAAGCATGAGGTCCTGAGTTCGATCCCCAGCAGCACATGTACCAGAGTGATGGCTGGTTCTTTCTCTTCTAGCTTTCTCATGAATAAATAAATTCTTTAAAAAAAAAAAAAAAAAGCAAGATATCATCTGTATTATAAACCAGGTATTGGGTCACAGTAGAAAGGAAAGAAAAAACTGATTTAGCCATTTAATAATAGGGCTAGAAAACCCAGGCTTCGTCTCCATCCAGTACTCACTCTTATCAGATCTGCCCAGACCTGCTTATCTTTGGACCACATTACCTGCCTGTGACCCAGAGGAAGAGAAAGCCATCATCCTGCAGTACTGGTATGTTGAGCCTGCGCATCTCGTCGTCAGTCAGGGTCCCATAGGGCAGCTCCATGTGAATATCCCAGGGAGGGTCAGCCATCACAACCGCAAACTTGCCCAAGATACTGACGTCCAGGTAGCGGATGTCACAACAGATCCACTGTGTGACGTAATACTTGGTCATTGTTCACTCTGCTCAGATTTATAGTCCCAGCCCCTCTATCATTTGATTTTCTTACTACCTTTTATAAGCATACTCTTTTTTTTTTTCCTTTATTGGGATTAATGGTGTACAGTCTATAGAAAAATACAGTAGTTTGTACATGTGTAACATTTCTCAGTTTTCCAAATAACAATTCAATCCCCTCTAGGTCCTCCTCTACCATCATGTTCCAGGACCTGAACCCTTCCACCCTAGAGTCTTTTACATTGGTGCAACACAACCATATTTTTTCCCCCTTATTAGCATATTCTGTCCCACTGCACTCCCAGTCAGCAAGACAGGCTGAATGTGTCCTGCTTTCCCACATGTATGGTGCTACTCAGACACAGTAAAGCGAGTGTCCTGAGCAGATAGGTAGGTACCTGAGGTGGGAAGAGTCGATCTGCGCTGGAGTCACCTCCAACACTCTGTGTAAGAGCAAGTTCCTGGCTGGGTGTATGGTCTTTGCTGCCAGGAGCCTCAGAATCCATGCAAGCGTCGATTTCATAATGAACGTATTTGCAAGTATCCATATGAAAACATGTGTTAAGGAACGAGCAGTCTCCTAGTGACTCATCGGTGTGTTTATTGATGATTCGTCTAAGGAAATAAAAGGAGAGTCAAGATTAGGACTAAGTAGGATTCCACAGTTCCAAATAGTTTGTTTGTTTTTCCAAAGTTTTTAAAATGTGCTGTCTTGTATTACCCTTTCCTAGTATTCTATTGTTAGCACCCTAGAAGTTGTCAGAGAAGAGAGGTAGATGACAGGGAAATCCATAGTTCACACTAAAAAGAAAAAAGAAGTTGTAATTCCTCTATGAACAAAGATTTAACCTATTTTATTTATTTATTTTTTTTTACCAGAGCACTGCTCAGCTCTGGCTTATAGTGGTACGGGAGGAATTGAACCTGGGACTTTGGAGCTTCAAGCATGAGATTTAACCTATTTCATAACAGGAAGGAAGAACTTGCTGGTCAGAGTTGAATAAAACACTGATCTAAGAGCCCAGATTCCTATTTCTAAGGGTCACTGTCCTTCCAGACTTGGGCTTAGAGGCAGATATTGGTATTATAAAGAGGCATTAGAAATATATGTCTCGGGGGCAGGCGGTAATGCAGCAGGTTAAGTGCACATGGCTTAAAGTGCAAGGACCAGTGCAGGGATCCCAGTTCGAGTCCCCGGCTCCCCACCTACTGAGGTCGCTTTAGAAGTGGTGAGGCAGGTCTGCAGGTGTCTATCTTTCTCTCCCCCTTTCTGTCTTCCCCTCCTCTCTCGATTTCTCTGTCTTATCCAATAACAACGACAGCAACAACAATAACAAAGCAACAACAATAAGGGCAAAAAAAAAAGGGAAGAAAAAATAGAAAAAAAATTAATTAGGGAGTTGGGCAGTAGCACTGTGGGTTAAGTGCACATGGTGCCAAGCACAAGGACGGCATAAGGACCCCGGTTCCAGACCCCATTCCCCACCTGCAGGGGAGTCGCTTCACAAGCAGTGAAGCAGGTCTGCAGGTGTCTTTCTCTCCCCCCTGTCTCCCTCACCTCTCCATTTCTCTCTGTCCTATCCAACAATGACATCAATAACAACAACAATAATAACTAAAACAATAAAACAACAAGGGCAACAAAAGGGAATAAATATTTGAAAAAAAAAATTTAAATATATGTTTCTACTTGGTAATATAACCTGTATTCTCTCCCACAGAACAATGTATCTGTAAATACATCTTATTTATTTATTTATTTTTTACCAGAGCACTGCTCAACTTTGGCTTATGGTGGTGCTGGGGATTGAACCTAGGATTTTGGAGCCTCAGACATGGGAGTCTGTTTGCATAACCATTATGCTATCTACCCCTGCCCAGAACAATGTATCTGAAAGTATGCCCTCAAAAGTCTAAAAGGGCTTAGACAAACCACAGTCTAACATCAGGATTAATTACAGAACCCCAGTGACTGGAAGGAATGTGCTGTTTTGAAAAGCCCCATTCCACCTCTCTCTCTCTGCCGAGAGACCTGAAGTGTAGCTTGCGACAGGGTCGGTCCGCATCACTGGCTTTCATGCATTCCTCCTTCGTCCCGTAGTCACAGAACTCTTGCACTTGGGCTCGTCCTCGTGAGCGAAACTTCTCCACAATGGATTGTTCCTTAGCTGTTGTTGTATTTAACAGCTCTAGGATCTCCTGACTGACCTGTGGCAGAAGAAGTCTTGGGCTTAACTGGGCCGGTCGATCAAATGAGCCCTTAACTTACCTCTATAAAGTCATATCCTAAGAGATGTAAATGAGCTACCTTAAGGAGAATTTGGAATTTTAGGAAAAGAAATTTATCACAGAGTTAGTCCTTTCTTGCACGTCTGCATTTGGGATAGAATTATAAGGAGCTTGGATCTTACTGCTAAGCATGAACTTCCTGCCCCAGGAAAGTATTGTTTTCCCCTTCACTCCCATCCCAGGCCTCTGAAATTTATCAAGACATTCTACTAAGGCCCAGAGCTAAGCACTCTGTGTATGCAACTATTCTATCAAGATAACTCTGGAATCCTCACATTACAGGTAAGACTATGATTCAAGGGAAGTGAATTCACATGTTTAAATTTGCAACAGCAAATGAAATCTTGGGATTCAGATTTATTCTTAAAGCCATTTATATGCCAACTGACATTGTTTCATCAATAAGTACTGACCCTTATGACTTTGTTTTTCTTATTCTTGCCACCAGTTATCACGGGCTCAGTGACTACATGACAAACCCACTGCTCCTAGCAGCCATTTCCCCCCTTGGCCCCCTTTCACACTAGATAGGACAGAGAGAAACTGAGAAGGGAGAAGGAGCAACACTTTTGTGAAACAAGTACTTTTCCACTCCTTTTCCTGTGGAAAGCAGGGAGCTGAACCCAGGTCCTTGCACACCGTCACGTGTGCGCTCAACAGAGTGCACTACTGCCCTACCCCCATATGACTATTTTCGAGAATTCACTTTCCACTCTTTCTGTGTCTCAGAGCTGCCTCTCTTTACCTGAGAACATTTGCGCTCAGCTGGGTGAACCACCACCTGGCCCCACCAGTCTGATATTTTCATCCCTCCCCTTTCTTTCACCTTTACTTGGGGGGTAAGCTAACGGTTTATAGTTGATAGTAAAATATAGTCGTTTGTAACTGGATGACATTACTCAGTTTTCCACATAACAACCACATCCCCCCCCCCCCAGACTGCTCTGCCATCATGTTCCAGGACCTAAACACTCCCCACCTCCACCCCAGAGTCTTTTACTGCGGTGCAATACACCAACTCCAGTCCAAGTTCTGTATTTTTATTCTTTAATTTTGGGGCGAGGGATAAGGACAGCAGATAACGCTGCAACAGCATGCCCCCAGTGCTCTGGCACACCTACTGCTGGGTGAACTATCTTTGGCCCTGGAAGAACTTGATAAGAACAGAGTAATAAAACTTGGAGTGGATATAATGCATTACACCAAAGCAAGGGACTCTCGGGTAGGGGAGCTGGAAGTCTGGTGCAAGATAGTGGAAGACACCTAAGTTGGGGGTGCGAAGTGTTTTGCAGACACATAGCATTGGGAGATGAGACACTACACCCCCATGCATCAACAGATGGACTGTAAGTCATCAATCGCCGTAACAAAGTGATTTGGTGGGGAAAAGTCACACAATAAAATAGAATAAAAAGAAAGTCTCCAGATAATGTCAAATATCAGAGTTGCAAGGGCACAGGGAGCACAAGCCTCTCCAGGTCAGAACCACTGTTCTAAGTCCTGAATTCTAAGAACTTGTTCTAGAAGTAAATCCTTCTCAACCAAAACCCTAATTCAAAGTATAAATGTGAGGCGGGACTGGATCTGGGCTCACATGGTACAAGTGGCTGTGTGCAAAGATCCGACTATAGTCGGGGGTGGGGGTGGGAGTGGGGGGAGCTTCACAAGCAATGGAGCAGCGCTGCAGGTCTCTCCCCACCCCCTTCTCTTATCCTCGTTAGGAAATTGAAAAGTGGGTCATTGGTGGCAGGTGGTAGATAGCATAATGGTTATGCAAAAAGACTCTCATGCCTGAGGCTCCAAAGTCCCAGGTTCAATCCCCTGTACCACCATAAGCCAGAGCTGAATGGTGCACTGGTAAAAGTAAATAAATAAATAATAAAGATAAAATAAAATTCTGGGAAGAGCTGACTTGGAAGCAGACTTGCTTTGCCAAGTGTGCAACCTAGGTTCCAACCCAGCTCCCATCAGACTGGGAAAAGCTTTGTTGCTGTGTGTGTCTCTCCCTCTCTTTATAACTAAAAAAGTGGGCCAAGAACAGTAAAGCCCCAGTGACAAAGAAAAAAAAGAGATGCAGGGACCAGGCAGTGGTGACCTGGTTAAGCACACACCTTACAGTGTGCAAGGACCCAGGTTCAAGCCCCTGGTCCCCACCTGCAGGGAGCAAGCGTCACGAGTGGTGAAGCAGGGCTCAGGTGTCTCTCTCTAGGATTTTACTTATTCATTAGTGGAAAAGATAGGAAGAGAGAGAAAGAACCAGACATCACTCTGGTACATGTGCTGTCAGGAATTGAACTCAGGACCTTCTGCTTGAGGATTCAATGCCTTATCCACTGCACCATGTCCTAAAACACCTCTACCTCTCTACCTCTGTCTCTAGCTCTCCCCTCTCAGTATCTGTCTCTCTCTGAAACACACACACACAGGAAAAGAAGATCCCTGCATGCCTTCAAAGTGTATATGTGAATACATTCCACTCACAGCTGGGGAACTGGCGCTGTAGATGAAGTGCTGGACTTTCAAGCATGAGGCCCCGAGTTCAATTCCCAGCACTAAGTGCCAGAGTGATGCTCAGGTTCTTGTTCATAAATAAGCCAACAGACAAATAAATCTAAGACAAGAGGAAGGAAGGGAGGGAGGGACGACTCATGGCATCCTCCACTTACCTTCTTGCTCTGTTGCTCCTTAGTGGACTGCTGGTTCAGAAGGCTCTCTATCTCCAGGTCAACATCTGAGGCAGCATGTCTTCTTGATTTCTTGGTGGGCTCCTTAGTTGATTCTGATGTTGACGAGGCTATGCCAGAGGCCAAAGAGCTCGCAAAGGTAGCTACTGAGGTTGAGTCCTGCTCTGCACGCCGCTTCTGCCCAGTGATGGTCCCTGCTACCTCCCCAGGGCCCTTCTTTTCTGCCACAGCACCCATCATGGCAGAGAGTTTGGAATGATCAGCATAGGTCACAACAGTGGGGTGAGCATCATCTTGCAGAAGACCTCTCTTGACCTCAATTAACTCCTGAGCTGCAAACTTCTGTAGAAGACTTTCCACCCCATCTTGAGTAGCAGGGGCATCAGGCTATGGAAAGAGGGAAAGGAAAGGCAGTAAGAAATTAACCATGGGGCGGGGGAGATAGCATAATGCAAAAAAAAAAAAAGTCTTTCACACCTGAGGGAGAGAAACCATGAACTAAAGAAAAGAAGCCGGGGAGTTGAGCAGTAGCACAGCGAGTTAAGCGCACGTGGCGTGAAGCACAAAGACCGGCATAAGGATCCGGGTTCAAGCCCCCAGCTCCCCACATGCAGGGGAGTCACTTCACAGGTGGAGAAGCAGGTCTGCAGGTGTCTGTCTTTCTCTCCCCCTCTGTCTTTCCCTCCTCTCCCCATTTCTCTCTGTCCTATCCATTGATGACATCAATAACAACAATAACTACAACAGTAAAACAACAAGGCAACAAAAGGGAACAAATAAATAAATAAAATATTTTTAAAAAGAAGAAGAAGAAGAAGAAGCCATAGAACCCAACCTGTCGTATCAGGTCATTACCGTGGAGATGGCAAGACAGATGGACACAGCATCGGTGGGCAATGTTAGGGTCAGATCAGAGAGGTGGTGGAGCAATTTATTCTCCAGCTCAGGGTCTGTGGCTAACTCAGGAACTACCAAAGCTGTGCTGGACTTAGGGCCACCAGAAGTGGGGACAGGAGGCACTGGGCTGTCACTGCGGAAGGCTGGTGACAATGCAGCTTCTGGATTTCGCAGATCTAGGAATGAAGAAAAGTGAAAATGAAAAAGGGTTAACTACTGGGGGGTCGGGGGGTAGCGCAGTGGGTTAAGCGCACATGGCGCAAAGTGCAAGGACTGGCTTAAGGATCCCAGTTTGAGCCTGCGGCTCCCCACCTGCGGGGGGGGGGGGGGGGAGAGGGTGTCACTTTACAGGCGGTGAAGCAGGTCTGCAGGTGTCTATCTTTCTCTCATCCTCTCGATTTCTCTCTGTCCTATCCAACAACAACAACATCAATAACAACAATAACATAACCACAACAACAATAAAACAACAAGGGCAACAAAAGGGAAAAAATAGCCTCCAGGAGCAGTGGACTTGTGGTGCAGACAGGAGCCCCACCAATAACCCTGGAGGCAAAAAAACAAAAACAAAAAAAAGGTTAACTACTGTGAGTCTATATATCCCTCAGAAGTCAAACTCTAACACTCACAGCACACAGGTCTTTACTTCAGCACTAGCTAACCTTCCCTCAGTCATGGTCAGCCAGGCACTGCTCTTGCCAGGATAGCACTGGATTTTCTGGAAACTGTTGACCTTTTTTCCATTGGTGAAAGCTGTTTACCTAATTCCTTTTTCTACTTTTTCAATGGAGACAAATTACCAACATGGTAGGCTTATGAACCTATTCTTTTTTATTATCTTTACTTATTTATTAGGTAGAGACAGTCAGAAATCAAAAGGGAAAGGGGAGATAGGAAGAGAGACATCTGCAGACCTGCTTCACCGCTCACAAAGCTTTCCCCCTGGGCCTGCGGGCTGGAACCTGGGTCCTTATGCATTGTAACACTCAGCTAGGTGTGCCGCCAGCTGGCCCCCATTATTTCTTTTAATATGGAGAGGCAAAGAAGCAGAGAGGGAAGGAGACCAAAATTTCTTTCAATGTAGTGGGGTCCTTGAACCTGGCTATGCATGCAGCAAAATAGCATACTACCGTGGTCTGGGAGGTGGCACAGTGGATAAAGCACTGTACTCTCAAGCATGAGGTCCTGAGTTCAATCCCCAGCAGCACATGTACTAGAGTGATGTCTGGTTCCTTCTCTCTCTCCTCCTATCTTTCTCATTAATAAACAAATAAAATCTAAAAAAAAAAAAAAAAGGAAACTTTAAAATATCCACACCTCCTTATGATTGACAGATGGATCTATATGATCAATCTGCACTTCAATGTCAGAAGTAGTCATCTTTCTCAAACTGTGGCCAGATCATTTTCATGGAAAATGGGGCCGAAAATTTAACAAATCATATGGAATGGCAGTGTTGGGGGTTAGAATATGATCTTGGGACTGGGTTGTGGCACACCCGGCAGTGCACATGGTACAGTGTGCATGGATGCAGGTTCAAGCCCCCAGTCCCCACTTGCAAGGGTGGAAGCTTCATGATTGGTGAAGTAGTGTTGCAAGTGTCTTTATTTTTCCCTTTCTCCCTTCTTTCCTTCTTTCCATTCTTCCTTCCTTCCTTCCTCCCTTCCTTCCTTCCTTTCTTCCTCTTTCTTTCCCAGAGCACTGCTCAGCTCTGACTTATGGTGGTGCGGGGAACTGAACCTGGGACTTCAGAGCCTCAAGCTGAGAGTCTCTTTGCATAACCATTATGCTATCTACCCCCATCCTCAAATGTCATTCTTTCTCCATCTCCACCTTCCCCCTCAATCTGTCTCTACCCAAAATAAATAAAATATTATAAAAAAGAAGAATATGATCTTTTTAAATTAGCTTTAAAGAAATGTCTCTATAGTTCCTACTACTGAGTGGGATTTTATTTACTAATGAGAGAGAAAGAGAGAACACATACCAGGATATCACTCTGGCACATGCACTGCTGTGCTCTGAACTTAGGACTTCTGCTTGAGAATGCACCTCTTCATTCAGTGTTCTGTCTCCTGAGAAGCAAAGTGCTGTGGTCTCTGACACTCAAAAGCTCTAGGAAACTTTGCTCCAGCAGTCAGGGGGTAATGGCTCAGTTGGCAAAGCACGTTATTTGGAAGCCTGAGTTCCCCAGTTTGGACCCCTGTACTGGTGTGGTGCCCTGCCTTCTCTCTCACTTATGTAAAACGCAATCTCATATGAAATAATTAAAATAAATCTTAAAAAACTTTAGTGAAGAGGGCCAGGTGGTGCGCTAGATTAAGCACACACACTACAGTGCGCTAGATTAAGCACACACACTACAGTGCGCTAGATTAAGCACACACTACAGTGCGCTAGATTAAGCACACACACTACAGTGCGCTAGATTAAGCACATACTACAGTGCGCTAGATTAAGCACACACTACAGTGCGCTAGATTAAGCACACACTACAGTGCGCTAGATTAAGCACACACACTACAGCGCAGGAGGACCCAGGTTCAAGGTTCTGGTTCCCAACTGCAGGGGGAAAGTTTCATGAGTAGTGAAGTAGGGCTACAGGTGTCTCTCTGTCTCTTTCCCTCTTTACCTCCCCCCTCCTCTTTCAACATCTCTGTCTCTCTCCAATAATTAATTAATTAGAAGATGGGGGGGCAGGTAGTGACACACCTGGATGAGTGCACGTTACAATGTGCAAGGACCCGGGTTCTAACCCTTAGTCCCCACTGCTTCACAAGTGGTGAAGCAGTGCTCCAGGTGTCTGTCTCTCACTCTCTCTATATCCTCCTTCCTCTCAATTTCTGGCTGTCTCTATCAAAAACAACAACAACTAGGTGAGGGTAGATACAAAATCATGCAAAAAGACTTTCATGCCTGAGGCTCCAAAGTCCCAAATTCAATCCCCCCACACCACCATAAGCCAGAGCTGAACAGTGCTCTGGTTAAAAAACAAAGCAGGGGCCAGGTGGTGGTGCACCTGGTTGAGTGCACGTATTACAACGCTCAAGGACCCGGGTTCAAGCCCCCTGTCCCTACCTGCAGGGGGAAAGTTTCACGAGTGGTGAAGCAGGGCTGCAGGTGTCTCCCTGTGTTTCTCCCTATCGCCCCCTTCCCTCTTGATTTCTGGCTGTCTCTATCCAATAAATAAAAAGATAATTAAAAAAAATTTAAAAAAAACTCAAATTAGGACAAAGTATTTCCTTTGGGCAAGCCTAGTAACTCTATTTACTTGAAATACAAGTGAAATATTAAATTCTCGGGACCTATTTTCTAAAGTGGTGCAGTGGGTAGAGTGCTGGACTTGGAAGTATAAGGTCCAGAGTTTGATCCCTGGCCCCATATATGCCAGAGTGCAGAGGGCTGATCTGGCCTGCCCCTCTCTCAGGAAATAATTCCTACTCCACCCCCAAACCTCATCCTGACAAGTATAAACTGCCCACTCACTAGTTTTAATTTGCCTATTTCCCTCGTGATTGCTGCCGCTAAGCACCTTCTCATGTGCTCTGAACATCCGTCTCTTCTTTGTAGACCCACATAGCTTCACTTTACTTGTTTCTTACCCATGTGACTTAAAATACCAAACGCTGTAACTGATTCAAGTAAATGTCAAAATATTGAGCATGCTCCGTAATTGCAAATGTTCAATCAGGACTTCACAGTGTAAGTCAAATTCTGTTTGAGAACAGATGTGATCGGTGCCAGATTACTTTTCATTACCGCTACAAGTAACAGCTCTTAAGACATTTTGCCTAAGTATGTAATACTACATGATAAATATTTTCTCTATCAAATTTTATTTTAAAGGAAGCCCAGAATCTGAGTTCAAAGGAAAAAAAAAAAAAAGCAAAACTGAGGAGATAGCTAGCATAATGGTTCTACAAAGACTTTCATGCCTGAGACTCTGAGGTCCTAGGTTCGAACCCTAGCACCACCATAAGCCAGAGCTGGCCATTGCTCTTGGGTCAATATCTGTCTGTCAGTCTTTCTCTTTCATTATTAAATACATTTAACAGGGGCCAGGCAGTGGTGCATGTTACCATGTTCAAGGACCCAGGTTCAAGCCCCCAGGCCCCACTTGCAGGAGGAAAATGTCATAAGTAGTGAAGCAGTGCTGCAGGTGTCAGTTTGTCTCTCTCTCTCCCTACTCCCCATCCCTCTCAATTTATCTCTGTCCTAGAAAATAAAATTTCAAAAAAATGGAAAGTATTAAAAATAAATTTAACAAAAAAAAAAAAAGCAATGCACTGGACTCTGTCTCTCTCCCTCTCTGCCTCTCCCTTCCCTCTTGAGTTCTGGCTTTCCAATAAGTAAAGATAAATTTAAAAAATAATAAATGTATAATTTTTTTTAGAGAAGTCTATTTTTCCCTTTTCTTTTCTTTTCTTTTTTTAAGAGAGGACAAGAGGTGAAAAAATAATAACTAAATAAAAGAATTAAAGTGGTGCACCTGGTCAAGTGAACATGTCAATATGCACAGAGAGAGTTCAAGTCTCCCACCTTTCACCTGCAGGCGAAGAAGCAGTGCTCCAGGTGTCTCTCTGTCTCTCTCCGTCTTTATTACCCTTCCCTCTCAATTTCCCTCTGCCCTGTACAATTAAATGAATATTTATTTATTTATTTATTCCCTTCTGTTGCCCTTGCTGTTTTATTGTTGTAGTCATCGTTGTTGGATAGGACAGAGAGTAATGGAGAGAGGGAGGGGAAGACAGAGAGGGGGAGAGAAAGACAGACACCTGCAGACCTGCTTCACCGCCTGTGAAGCGACTCCCCTGCAGGTGGGGAGCTGGGGGCTTGAACCGGGATCCTTACACCGGTCCTTGTGCTTTGTGCCACCTGCGCTTAACCTGCTGCGCTACAGCCTGACTCCCATATATATATATTTTAATTTAAAGATTAAAAAGAAAAGAAAAAGACTTTCATGCCTGAGGCAGCACAGGTCCCAGATCTAATCCTTAGCACCACCATAAACCAGAGCTGAGCAGTGCCCAATTAAAAAAAAAAGGGGGGAGTCGGGCTGTAGCACAGCGGGTTAAGCGCAGGTGGCGCAAAGCACAAGGACCGGCATAAGGATCCCGGTTCGAACCCCGGCTCCCCACCTGCAGGGGAGTCGCTTCACAGGCGGTGAAGCTGGTCAGCAGGTGTCTTTCTCTCCCCCTCTCTGTCTTCCCCTCCTCTCTCCATTTCTCTCTGTCCTATCCAACAACGACAACAACAATAATAACTACAACAATAAAACAACAAGGGCAACAAAAGGGAATAAATAAATAAAATAAATATTTAAAAAAAAAAGGGGGGAAGCATAAAGGTCATGCAAACAGACTCTCTTGCCTGAGGCTCCAAGGTCCCAGGTTCAACCCCTCCCTCCACTACCATAAACCAGAGCTGGACAGTGCTCCGATAAAAAAGAAAAAAGGGGGAAGTTGCTTCATAGGCAGTGAAGCAGGTCTGCAGGTTTCTGTCTTTCTCTCCTCTCTCGATTTCTCTCTGTTCTATCAAACAATGAAATCAATAATAACTACAACAATAAAACAACAAGGGCAACAAAAGGGAATAAATAAATATAAAAATTTTTTATTTAAAAAAAGGGGGAAGTAGGGCAGTACCACAGCAGGTTAAGCGCACATGGCACGAAGCACAAGGACCTGCGTAAGGATCCAGGTTTGAGCCCCGGCTCCCCACCTGCAGGGGAGTCACTTCACAGGTGGTGAAGCAGGTCTACAGCTGTCTTTCTCTCCCCCTTCCTCTCTCAATTTCTCTCTGTCCTATATAACAACAGCGATATCAATAACAACAATAATAACTACAACAACAATAAAAAACAACAAGGGCAACAAAAGGGAAAAAAATATATGTATATATATAAAAACTGGAGGGGTGTTGGCACACCTGGTTGAGCGCACCTGTTACAATGTGCAAGGACCTGGAGTAAGCTCCTGATCCCCACAAGCAGGGGGAGAGCTTTGTGAGTGAAGCAGGGCTGCAGGTGTCTCTCTGTCTCTCTATCACCCCTCCCCTCTTGATTTCTGTCTATCTCTGTCCAACAAATAAATAAAGATGATAATAATAATAATAATAATAATAAAGAATTGGGCTGAGAAGTGCCTTGGCGTGAGACCTTGGGTTCTCCCCAGGACTGCCTGAAAAAAAGGGGGGAATTGCAACTGGTTTGTCTATGTTGGAAGTATAATTGAGAGTTTTCTTATCAAGACTTTATATGTATAAAATGTTTTAAAACACAGGAAATTGAATAAATGAAAAAACAAAATCTAATATAAGACAAAGGTATTTAAATTTATATATCAAGAAAAAAAATCTTGGGCAAAAGAAATACCTCATTGGGTAAGGCAAGTGCCTTATCAAGTGCACTTGGGTCCACACCTCCACACAGGAATGCCACAGAAGGAAATGGGCGAAGCACTGGTACTGTTGTCTCTCCTTGTCTTTCTGTCTCTATCTGAATGAAAAAAAAAAAAAAAAAGTAACCCAGGAGTGATGAAATTAAGCATGTGCAAGGCCCAGTCTCAGGGAAAAAAAAAAAAAATCCTAAAAATGTCTCCGTCTTGGTCACTTCAGTAACAATTCCAATGCCTGATTATCATTTCCTGACCATGACACACAGTTCATTATTTAACATGCCTTGCTCTTAAATTCTGTTTAATTACAGAAGCCCTGTGTGTCATCAAGATCAAATTTCTGGCAGGGTGATAAAACATAATGGTTATACAAAGGAGTTTACTTTTAGTTCCTGAGGCTCTGAAGTCCCAGGCTTAATAGTCCATACCACCAAAATCCAGAGCAGAGCTGTGCCATGGTAAAATAATAACAACAAAATAAAACAACTCCAAGGTGTCAGGACCATGCCTTCACTAATTTTTAAAAAATATTTATTTATTTATTTATTTATTTATTTTCCCTTTTGTTGCCCTGGTTGTGTAACATTGTTATGGTTGTTGATGTCGTTGTTGTTGGATAGGGCGGAGAGAACTGGAGAGAGGAGGGGAAGACAGAGAGGAGGAGAGAAAGACAGACACCTGCAGACCTGCTTCACTCCTTGTGAATCGACTCCCCTGCAGGTGGGGAGCCGCGGGCTCGAACCAGGATCTTTACGCCGGTCCTTGCGCTTTGCGCCATGTGCGCTTAACCCACTGCGCCACCATACGACTCCCACTAATTTTTTTTTAATTGGATACAGACAGGAAGAATTTGAAAGGGGTGACAGAGAAATAGAGAGAGAGAGAGAGATCTGCAGCCCTGCGTCACAACTAGTGAAGCTTCCCCATGCTTGGAGACCAGAGTGTGCCACTCAACTGTCGACCCCCTTCCCCCAGCCCCAACTCTTACTACTTCTCCCTTCACTAGATGTACTGTGTACTCCTTCATTTGGCACTTCACATATATCTTATCGTATTTTTGATGTTTATAAGTATCAACTTTTAATCTCCAATTAAAATGTAGACACCTGCAGGGTAGTGAAAGTCCTATTTATTTTTGTCTATCAACAGTCTCAGGTGCACTGTAGATATAAAAAGATGTTTATTGAGTGTGAGAACTTGGCCAAAGTACCTTGTAGTTCCACGACATAGGAGCATGTGGACCTAATGTATATCCAGACTAGATTCAAATTTAGATATGGACTACAGACTTCTGGGATAAGGTGCGGCAAGAGTAGTATGAATTCACTATCCTTGCCAATATTTAAAAACTGGGAAATCATGTCACTGCAGGTGGGGGGGGGGGGGGCAAGAGGGAAGGTAGGACTTGCTCTTTTGAGGTTCCTTCAAGTTTCTATTCTGGACGGGGGAGCAAACGGAGGGCACAGAATGTCTAAAAACAAAATTTCATGGCTGGGGAGGTAGCACAACGGTTTTGCAAAAAGACTTTTCATGCCTGAGGCTTCTGGGGTCCCAAGTTCAAACCCCGGTACCAAGATAAGCCAGAGCTGAACAGGGCTCTGGTCTTCTCTCTCTCTCTCTCTCTAAAGGAAATAAACTATAATAAATAAATAAATAAAAACGGGGCAAGCGGTGGCGCACCTGGTTGAGCACACACGCCACAACGTGCAAGGGCCCGGGTTCAAGCCCCTGGTCCGCACCGGCAGGGGGAAAAAGCATCACAATTGCTGAAGCAGGTCTGCAGGTGTGCCTCTCCTTCTCTACCTTCCCCCCTCCAATCCCTGTCTCTTATCTAATGAATAGCACATGAATAAAATGATAAAGAAATGCCCATTATTTTAAGTCCCTGCTCAGCAGACGGCCGGACAAGCCGAGGCCAAACGCCAGTTCTCCGCTCACTCCGCGACCCCGCCTGTGAGCTCGGGCCGGGCCCCCGCGCCGGGCGCGGTCGGTGCCCAACGCGGGCCGGCCCCGCTTCCGGCGCCCAGGGGCGCAGAGAGATGACAGCGCCCGGCAAGAACAGGCGCGCAGGGCGCGAACAGGAAGCGGGTCCTGCGCTCTCCGGGGCCGGGGAGCCCGGGCCGGGCAAAGGCGGCGCCTTTCACACAGACCCACGAGCCGCTCAGGGCGGACGCGGCTGCGGCGCGGGCGTCCGACCGAGAAAAGTGAACCAGGGAAACCGAGCCCGGGCTGAGAAGGGGCCGCGGCTGCTCGCAGGGGAGCGCAGTGTGCAGGCGGTGCTCGAGGCGTTCGGGGGGCGGCGGGAACTGGCTTTTCTCCAAAACCGCCTCCCGCCCTCGGCGGCTGGACGCCGGCCCCAGCAGCTCCGTGCCTCACCCAAGTGTCCCGAGTCCTGCTTCCGCCTCCGCTGCAGTCTCTCCCGCAGTGAGTCGAGCTGCTTCTTGTGGGCCTGGATCGAGCTCCACGTGTCCGACATCCTGGCTCTGCAGACGAGACGGGTCTCAAACCCGGCGCGACCGACTAGCACCTCCCAGCCTCAGCCCCGGGAAACAGCCAGTTCTCTCGCGGACATGCCTCCACCCCTCCCCCGGGGAACCTGCAAAAGATCCCGGGAGACTGAGACGGGCAAAGGCATTTCCGGTTTCGGTCTCCTTCTGAAGCCGACGTGGGAGCCACCTTCAGCACTGGCGGACGGCGGACACATTTCTTACGGGCTCTCTCTCGTCCTTCCGGGCGCAGGGAAGCTCTTGCCGCCATGTTGGTGCCTGGCACAGCGGCCATGTTGCTTGCTCTCATTCAGCCATGTTAAATATTGGATGAGGCTTGTGAATGGGCCCATCTTAACACAGCAGTGGGAGAGCAGTGAGTGCTTTACACTTTAAAATAAAGTAAGGATCACCAGCTTTTTTTTTTTTTTTTTTTAAGGATTTATTTACGAGCGGAAGAACAGAGACCAAGCCTCACTGTGGTATATGCCGTGCCCAGTAATTGAACTCTTAATGTTTGCGAATCCAGCAAACACTTTATCCACCATGCCACCTTCCAGGTATACTAACTCCTTTAAAAAAGTTACAGCCATGTTCAGCGGGGAAGCAATTACAGGAGCCAGACCTTCCACCTCCTGCAACCCATGATGATCTTGGGTCCATGCTCCCAGAGGGATAAAGAATAGGGAAGCTGTCAAAGGAGGGGATTGGATACAAGCTCTGGGGGTGGGAATTGTGTGGAAATGTATCCCTCTTATCCTATAGTCTT
>NC_080177.1:72160069-72285253 GCF_950295315.1 Erinaceus europaeus
AAATACTTTATCACAAGTGGTTACTTTTTTATCACTTTACTAGTCTTTAAGCTTCATGTAGACCTAAATGCTATGTTTTTTCATCACTATGTTATGAATACAGTACAATCTACTTCACAGACATGCCACCATACTTTCCGAATCAACATTAAACACATGGATGATAGTTTAAAGTGGAGAGGAATGAGGAGTTTTATTCTAAGTTACTGTATTTTTCTACAAATCAGAATTGACATATTTTGATTGACATTGGGAACTTTTTTCCTGTTGTCCCTGGAGCTTCACTGCTCCAACCCGACCCATCATTTTCAGGTAGGCGTAGACAGAGAGCAAGATATCACAACATGGAAGCGTCCTTTATGGTAAGGGCTAGCACAGGGCACAGCAGCACACTCTCCAAGTGCGTGACCTTGCTGGCCCATCATGGATTTTTTTGACTCATCTTACTGTACCTTTTAGACTTATTAACCTTTATTAACGTTATTAACCTTTGAGGGTAGAGACCAAGTGTTAGTCACCATTAATTGCTCTGCAGTGCATTGACTTTAGGTGTCATGTACTTTATACTTTATTTCTGCTTCAAAAGGAACCCTGAGTCAGTTAACGTTCCATCTCAATCAGTTCACATATGCAAGTAAAGAACCATTCTATTGGTTCTTGAAGCATGGTGGGAATAAGAACAAATGCCAAGGAGCTGGTGGAGGCACACCAGGTTGAGTGCACATGTTGTAAAGGGTAAGAACCCAGATTCAAGCCCCCCCCCCCAGTTTCCACCTGCAGGGGGGAAGCTTCCTGAGTGGTGAAAAAGTGTTGCAGGTGTCTCTCTGTCTCTCTCCCTTTCTATATCCCCCTACCTTCTCGATTTCTGGCTGTTTCTATCAAATACATAAGTAAATATAATAAAATAAGAAGAGCAGATATGCCAGAGAGAGAGGGAATCCATAAGATATGAAATTAGTGTAGCTTAGCCCAACCTCCATGCCCAACCCTTACTTAACGCACAGAGAACTGCAGCTAGAGGGTGAGTGCTTCTGGAGAGATTCAACCCGAGTCTGCTGCTATGAAGTTCGTCCTTGTTGACTCCATCCGCTGGCTCTGAGTCTCAAACCTGCAACAATTCCTACATACCTGAGATGTTGCTGCTCAGGAAGAAGCTGGCCAACTGTGACCTTTCTTCTCAGTCCCAGTCTCAGAAGTGTGGATTTCTAGAATCTTCTCTGAAAACCAACCCTCTTTCTTCTAATTAGCTGAGCAGTGACTGCCAAGTGTCTCCTCAGGGGAGATGTCTGGGAGACGATGTAGATAAGACTTTGCAAGTATCTAGTTTTAACTTGGAAGAAGGGATTAAAGTGCCTTTAAAAATGAGTTTTGGAGAGGACTCTGTTTTTCTATGTCTTTGATCAGTATTTCTAGGGATTTAGTCTCTCTCATATTTTCTCTTTAAAAAGCATTTCACAGCAATTACAGAAGCCAGACCTTCAACTTTCTGCACTCCATAATAACCCTGGGTCTGTATTCCCAGAGGGTTAAAGAATAAGAAAGTTGTCAGGGGAGGGGATGGAATACAGAGTTCTGGTGATGGGAATTGTGTGAAGTTGTACACCTCTTATCCTATGGTTTTGTCAGTGTTTCCTTTTTATGAATAAATTTTTTTTAAAAAAAAGCATTTCACTTCTCAGTAGTCCTTTGGGCAAGCTAGTCTTTCAGGCCAATATTTTTTGTTTTCTTCTGTGAGTACATGCTTTTAGGAAAAAATATGGAAAAAAAACATTCAGTTGTATGAAGTCAATATAGCTGTGTTTCCCTGGATTCAAAGCTAACTCTGAGCTGGCCTCTTACTCTACAAAAGCAAGTCTTCTACAAAAAGGAGACAGCTTTATTTTGATCACCAGAAACATGTAGGAAAAATTTTAAAAATATGTAATTTTATTTTCTAGTGGAGCAAAGGATAAGTTAAGGAATATGAAATCTTTGTCTATAGTGCAAAAAGTAAATCTTGTTGTGGTGTACTTTTGGTTTTCCTCATTATCAGTGGTTTAATCCTATCACCCCAATATTACTATAAGCAGATAAGTTCTCTCCTAATAGTTTTGAAAGTATTTCTTGGAAGAGGGTGATAATATTCCTGGAACTTCACCTTTTCAGAGCCCTACCACACTAGGGAAAGATAGAAACAGATTGGAGATGTGTATCAGGTCAACTTGCCAACATCCATGTCCAATGGGGAAGCAACTACAGAAGCCAGAACTCCCACCTTCTGCACCCCATAAAGAATTTTGGTCTATATTTTCAGAGAGTTAAATAATAGAGGAAGTAAACCAGAGGGCTCAATATGCCCATTCCACTAAAATTCTTTCTAGGGTGCAGAGGGTGGGAGTTATGACAATCCTAAAATGAGTGCAGCCTAGAATGTTTCTAGCTGTGACAGTGGGCTGCAAGCTCAGAATAACAGAGAGACTCAGAGGTCACACAGGCTCCTGTGCTAAATATGAATATATATAGGCCCTAGGTCAGATTGATGGGGTTAACAGTTAATGGTATTTATATACTTCCCTCATATTTCAGAGCTACTCTCTGCCCTGATCCAGCTTTCTAATCCTATTCTCAACTCTTGACACCATCTTCCCAGACAATACTTTTAGCCTACCTGCATGTTAGCTATTGACTGGGTTCAGGCAAAATTTTAATAAAGTCATGAGCCCCTATAAACCTAAAATAGACTTCCTAACTTCCTCTAGCATGGAGACTTACGGTTAACAAATGCTCAAGTACCAATTACGGTTAACAAATGCTCAAGTACCAACTTATGATTTTTTTCTCTGTAATATTGAAGAAATAAGACTTAGCTACTGCATTAGTCCATGCAGTCTGCTGCATGAGAATACCATAGGCTACATAAAACAACAGAAATTAATTTCTTACAGTTTGACAATTTGGGAAGTCCAAGATGAAAGTGCCAGCAGATACCATGTTTGGTGAAGACCCACTTCCTTGTTTATAAAAGTTGCCCTTACATGGAAGAAGAGGCAAGGAAGCCTCCTGAGTTATCTTTAATAATAGCACTAAAGGGGCCGGCTGGTGGCACATCCAGTTAAGTGTACATGTTACTATGTGCAAGAACCAGGGATCACACCCCAGTCCCCACCTGCAGAAGGACGCCTCACGAATGGTCAAGCAGTGTTTTAGGACTTCCTCCCCTTCCATTTCTGCTCCCTTCCTTCTCAATTTCTCTCTAACCCATCAAAGAAAGGAAGGAAGGAAGGAGGGAAGGAAGGAAGGAAGGAAGGAAGGAAGGAAGGAAGGAAGGAGGGAAGGAAGGAAGGAAGGAAGGAAGGAAGGAAGGAAGGAAAGAAGGAAGGAAGGAGGGAAGGAAGGAAGGAAGGAAGGAGGGAAGGAAGGAAGGAAGGAAGGAAGGAAAGAAGGAAGGGAGGAAGGAAGGAAGGAAGGAAGGAAAGAAGGAAGAAAGGAAAGAAGGAAGGAAGGAGGGAAGGAAGGAAGGAAGGAAGGAAGGAAGGAAAGAAGGAAGGAAAGAAGGAAGGGAGGAAGGAAGGAAGGAAGGAAGGAAGGAAAGAAGGAAGGAAGGAAAGAAGGAAGGAAGGAAGGAAGGAAGGAAAGAAGGAAGGAAGGAGGGAAGGAAGGAAAGAAGGAAGGAAGGAAGGAAGGAAAGAAGGAAGGAAGGAAAGAAGGAAGGGAGGAAGGAAGGAAGGAAGGAAAGAAGGAAGGAAGGAGGGAAGGAAGGAAAGAAGGAAGGAAGGAAAGAAGGAAGGAAGGAAAGAAGGAAGGGAGGAAGGAAGGAAGGAAGGAAGGAAAGAAGGAAGGAAGGAAAGAAGGAAGGAAGGAAAGAAGGAAGGAAGGAAGGAAAGAAGGAAGGAAGGAAGGAAGGAGGGAAGGAAGGAAAGAAGGAAGGAAGGAAGGAAGGAAGGAAAGAAGGAAGGAAGGAAAGAAGGAAGGAAGGAAGGAAGGAAGGAAAGAAGGAAGGAAGGAGGGAAGGAAGGAAGGAAGGAAAGAAGGAAGGGAGGAAGGAAGGAAGGAAGGAAGGAAAGAAGGAAGGAAGGAAGGAAGGAAAGAAGGAAAGAAGGAAGGAAGGAAGGAAAGAGAAGGAAAGAAGGAAGGAAGGGAGGAAGGAAGGAGGGAAGGAAGGAAGGAAGGAAGGAAAGAGAAGGAAAGAAGGAAGGAAGGAAGGAAAGAAGGAAAGAAGGAAGGAAAGAAGGAAGGTGACGAAATGGCTACCAGGAGTGGTGGATTTGGCCATAATACTGGTAGTACATAAATAAATAAGTAAAGCCACTTTTCCATTCATGAGGACTCCACACTCATGCCTTAATCACCTCCCAAAGCCCTCACTCACCTCTAAATACTTATCATATTAAGGATTAGATATCAATATATGAATTTAAAGGTGTCTATATATTCTTTTAAAATATATCTTATTGATTTATTATTAGATAGAGACAGAGAGAAATTGAGAGGGAGAGAGACAGGGAGCACTGCCTCATCACTAGTGAAGCTTCTTCCTCTGCAGGTGGGGACCAGGGCCTTGAACCTACCTGGGTTCTTGTACACCGTACCGTGTGTGCTTAACAAGGCGCACCACCGTCTGGCCCCGAGGTTTCATATACATTCAGTCAAGTGATCTCTTTGGTCAGAATTATAATTAACATGGGTGTTTGAAACTACTTAATGTATTAGTGGCAAGGAATATAAATGTATATGCCAGATTATGAACATTTTTTAATTGCCACCAGGCATAACTCTGGGGCTCAGTGCTGATACTACAAATCTACTACTCCTGGTGGCCATTTTTACATTTTTATGCTTATTTTTTTATTTGATAGGATAAAGAGAACTGAGAGGGGAAAGTGAGAGAGGAGGATAGACATTTGCAGCACTGCTTCACTGCTTATGAAGCATCTCCCTTGCAGATGGGGAACAGAAGCTCGAACCCATGTCCTTGAGCATGATAATGTGTGCATTCAACCAGCTGCTACCACCTGGTCCCTGGTTTTTGCTTCATAAGAGCAGAAATAAAAGTTTGTCTTAAAGTATAAGTACTTAGTTATGTGAGAATATGAAATAATGAAAGAAAAAACATGTGATGAAACAAAAAATCTGAAGGAAAGCAAACTTTATTTATTTGCCTTAAAGTACCTGCAAATAATTTTTCTAAGGTCAAATTTTATCTTGGGTATATATCTCACTCTTTTCATTGAATGCCTAATTGGGATGGAATGTCAACTACTCTACCAGGTAATGTTTTCTAGGGTAAAAATCATTTGAATTTTTTTTTTTAAACCAGAGCACTTTTCAGGTCTGGCGGTGAAGGGGATTGAACCTGGGTCCTTGGAGCCTTAGGCATGAGAGTTTTTGTATAACCATTATGCTACCTACTCCCACTTAATTTGGAAAAATTATCTGGAGTGGGATGATGAGTGATTTATTAATTCTTAGTGAGAAGCTATAAGTCTGAGCTTTCCTGAATATCAAATGACTTGATCAGAACTATGTGTGTCTCTTCCAGGAACTCTGGAAATTATGCATTTGGAGTTGTGACAGGAGATATTCATTCCCATAGGACGCTTATCTTCTAAACCAATAAGGGTCCTGAAGCCACCTGTATATATATATCATCTTTTCCCCCCTGAGCTGCCACTTTATAAGGGAAGGAAAGATCCAAAAGTTGAATTGAAGGGGGTAGGCGATGAGGCACTCGGTTAAGCTTACATACTTGGTTAAGGGCACAAGCTCCCCAGCTCCCTACCTGCAGGGGGAATGCTTCTCGAGTGGTGAAGCAGGTCTGCAGGTGTCTATCTTTCTCTCTCTCTTTCTATTTCCCCATCCTCTCAACCTCTCACTCCTATCTAGTATAATAGAAGGGAGAGACAGAGGGAAAGAAAAAAGACCACCAGAAGTGGTGAATTCGTAGTGCCGAAGCCCAAGCCACAACCCTAGTGGAAAAAACAAACAAACAAACAAACAAACAATCCTATCCTGTTGGTTTGCTATTTTTCTGGTCCTCATCCTTAAGTAAAATCCAAGAATATATGTGAACTCTCAATATCATGATAACATATTGTTCGAAATACCCGTATAAAAGTCATTAAACTAGGGGCCAGCCAGTGGCATACTTGGTTAAGCACACACGTTATCATGTTCAAGGACTTAGGTTCAAGCCCCTGGTCTCCACCTGCAAGGGGGATATTTCAGAAGCGGTGAAGCAGGTCTGCAGGTGTCTCTCTTTCTCCCTCTCAATTTCCCCCTTCCCTCTCAATTTCTCTCTGTCCTATCAAATAAAAAGTAAAAGTAAAAAAAATAATTTTAAAAAGTCATTAAACTATGGAAAGATTTTATCTTGTTAAAAGCTTGGTATTAACTACTTATGGGATCTAAGGCATGTACAATTACCTTAGATATTACTTCGTTAGATATAACAGGGAGCAGCTGAATTATGCCAGTTTTAGTGTGGTAGAAAAGACAACCCCCAAAAGTAAGGTTCTATTGAACTTTAGGATATTAACTAATTGGTATATAACTTAGAAGCTTTATTTTAGTGTTCCTTTATATATTACAATGACATAAAATCATGATTTCACATTCTTTTCTTTTAAACTGGCATTGTCATTCTGTTGTCCTTTACTTAAGTATGTTAGACACTATTTATTTTTTTCATAAGAGAGAAGTACCAGAATAGTCCTCATCTCTGGCATATGACTGTGCCAAGGGTTGAACTTGGGACCTCAGGGACCTCAGGCATGAAAGTCTGGTATGGTATCATTGCACTATCTTCATAGCCCCAAATAAAACATTTGATATTTATAATTTATTTGTGTGAGAATTATGTTTTATAAAATTTAAAAATGCTACTTTTACAGTAAAAGTTATAAAATATTTCCAATTTAGTAATGACAGTAGCAATGTTTCATATGTTAGTCACCAGTTTGATAGGTTGCTTGTGGCTCATTGAGAGACTTGGTTGCTATGCTAAGGTTTCATATTGAACACCTTCAAGAAAGTGTTTCTGTTTCTTCAGCTTCTAGTGACAACTTGTTATTTATCTTTTGTCCTAGCCCACCCCAGGGACTATAATGGAGAGAAAAAGAATTGTAGGAATTATTTCATTGTGGAAAGCTGGAAGCATATGTAGTGCCAAATTATTCAATTTAAAGCAGGTAAAAGGGATGTACTATTTTAGGCATAAGGTCTGACTTTTTCAGAGCCTTCAGGATCCAAAGTCAGCTTTCTAGCAAGAGTTGAAATCCAACAGCTCAAACAAGAACAGCCGAGGGAATCCCACGGCTCATTAAACTGAGCAGTACCATAAGGACCACAAAAGCCAGAGATGCAGTTAGAGCCCCAGGGAAAACAGATATCTCCAGTCCATAGAGTCAGACCTCAGTTAGGGCTTGACTTAAAAGGAAATGGTTAGAGTAGGCCAACTGTGATGGTCATCTGAGAGTTTCTCATCTTGCGTGTATGAAAATATGAAGAAGGGGCTGGTAGGATATTTCTTCCTTGAACCAACATAATTCCTGATATGCCATGATGTAAGTTTCTCAGATTCATTTATTCAAGGTTCCTATTACCTTCCTTGCTGGTTTTTCTGCCTTTGAAACCAGTTTTTATGCATCCTATTGTTAATAGTCTTTTTCTCTATCAATGCATCAGCCAATATTTCTTACATTTAAGAAGTCATTTGAGGGGGTCAAGCAGTGGTGTACAATGATTAAGCACACACGTTACCATGCACAAAAACTCAAGTTCAAGCCCCCAGTTCCCTCTTGCAGGGGAAAACTTTACAATGATGAAGCAGTGCTACAGGCATTTCTCTCTCTCCATCTCTATCCCCCTTCCCTCTCAGTTTTTCTCTGTGTCCTATCAAATTAAATAGAGATTTTTAAAAAATCTTTTAAAAATTTTTTAAAAGGAAAAGAGGAGATCATTTGAATCCTGTTGTTTTTAGCCTGTAAATGCAGTCACAGAATAACAAAATTCCTATAACATCAGGGAATTCTAGGTTTAGTGCTGGGGAAGATGGCTACAATGTCTGAATATTATAGAATGAACTTTAAGAGAAAGCACTAGCGTCATGGCAATATCTCTTTATGCTGACTTAACTAGATCATAGTCCCTTTCTTCCTTCAATTCAATCAATTTTTATGCATTAAGTATTATGGTATGAATAAAAATACTTGTTTTGAAGGTGTCCAGTCATTTCTTGGGTATGTGTTTGGTGCTCATAGGCAGATTACACTGGATTTTTAAAGCAATCTTGGAAAATATTATAATGTCATAATATATTAAATAAAGAAAGAATAGAAGTCAGGGGTGGAGGAAATAGCATAATGGTTATGCAAGGAGACTCTCTTGCTTGAGGCTTTGAAATTCCAGGTTCAATCCTTCACACCACCATAATCCAGAGATGAACAGTGCTCTGGTAAAAAAAAAGAAAGAAAGAAAATAGAAGCCAGGTTTAATATCTTAACCAGAGGCATTGGTGAATGTTAGTATTGAGTATTGGATCTAGATGCTTTATTCCACAACTTGTCCTTAAAGGATACAATGCCATCTAAAAGTGAGGAAACAGAAGATGGCTCATCCAGTAAAGTGCACACTTTACCATGTATGAGGACCCGGGTTCTAGCCCTGCTCATCACGTGGGAACAACTCTATGGAGGAAACTTCACAGGAGTGGGACAGTGCTGCTCTATGCTAGTCTCCATCTGCCTCTTTCTCCTCCTTCTCCTCTCTCTCTCTCCCTCTCTCTCTCTCTCTCTCTCTCTTTCTCTCTCTCTCAGCAAAAAATCAGTCCACTGGCAGTAGAAGAGTTGTGCTGTCATGGAGATAGCCCTAAACATTACAGGAATCCAGCATTGGAAGAGATATAAATGCTCCATGTTCTGTCTATGCCAAAATATGCATTTCTCTACCTCACTGAACTTTTTAAGCTTTTTTTTTCCCCTCCCTTGTAATATGATTTTTATAAATGTCATATGGTGTGGTAAATCATAAATAGCCATTTATCTAACTTATATGTCTTTATTTCAATTTAATTCTTCTGTAGGTCACTTGTTAGTCTTGCATTGGTGAAAAAAGAAAATGATTCCAAAGTGGTCGATTTTGTCCTTCTGGGCCTATCATCCTCTTGGGAGCTGCAGCTATTTCTCTTCTTACTATTTTTGTTGTTTTACCTGACCATTGTCCTGGGGAACCTCTTGATCGTGGTGACAGTGAGAGCTGATGCTCACTTACTCCAGTCCCCGATGTACTATTTTTTGGGTCATCTGTCTTTTATTGACCTATGCCTGAGCTGTGTTACTGTACCTAAGATGCTGGGGGATTTCCTACAGCAGGGCAAAACTATATCTTTTTCAGGATGCCTGGCCCAGATATACTTCCTGCACTTTCTGGGAGCCAGTGAGATGTTTCTGCTGACAGTCATGGCCTACGATAGGTATGTTGCCATCTGTAATCCTTTGCACTACCTCACAGTCATGAACCGGCAGCTATGCTGTCAGTTGGTTTTTGCCTGCTGGTGTGGGGGATTCATTCACTCCATAACACAGGTCATATTGGTCATCCAGTTGCCCTTCTGTGGCCCCAATGAACTCGACAACTTCTACTGTGATGTCCCACAGGTCATCAAGCTATCCTGCATGGACACATATGTGATAGAGGTACTGATGGTCTCCAACAGTGGTCTGCTCTCTCTTGTCTGCTTTTTGGTCTTGCTGATCTCTTATGCTGTCATCCTGCTCACTCTGAGGACTCGATTCCGCCAGGGCCAGATGAAGGCACTCTCTACCTGTGCCTCCCACCTGACAGTGGTCAGCCTGATCTTTGTGCCATGTGTGTTCATCTACCTGAGGCCTTTCTGCAGCTTCTCTGTGGACAAGATAGTCTCTGTATTTTACACAGTGGTCACACCTATGCTGAATCCCCTCATCTACACACTCAGAAATGCTGATATGAAGAAAGCCATGAGAAAACTGAGGAAAAAATCATGTGACATCTTACTGTCATTTTAAACAATAAACAAGAAGAGGTATCTTTAGAAGATATATCTCTTTTGGGGGCGAGGGGGAGTTTAAATTATTCTGTATCCAAGCACATGCATAGAGACTAATTTGATGACTTTGACAAAAAAGGAAAGTCAACATAAGAATTATGATACTTTGGTTTTGATTGGGAAACAGAGGTGACTTTCTCCGGTGTTAAATAGTGAGCAGGTAACTCACAGATGTAACCAGAAATGAGTTGGAGGGCCAAGAAGACACTTTAAAAAAGATCATTTGTTCTATCCTTCTGTCTGTAATTTATTCAGTTCACTTGTTAAATTCAGTTAAAATAAAAGAAGACACTACATCTCCTTTTGCATTCTGCTCTTCAATGGCTAACAATCCCTAGAATCAGGACGTTCCTTCTGGTATTTTCTTACACTGTCTTATGAAACAGTGTGAATCCCTTTTGTCCTGTCTCTAACAAAACTGGAAAGTAGCACTAACCACTCTCTGAGTGTTTACCCAGGAACTCAGCTTCAAGTGTGCCAAATTATAGAAATGTGGTATAACTCACTTGAATGAACAAAAGCTCTTAACAAGGTTTATGTATAAGGCTGAGGGTGCTGGAGTGACGGAAACACTCTAGGAGATGCATTTATCCCATCTCATCTCAAATTTTTCTGAGTAGAATTGTAGTGAGAATGAATTAAAACTTAGTTGTACAACTGATCATAAGGTTTTATGGCTCTGAAACCAGCTTTGGTCCCTCCACCAGGTCCCTCTCTTTGAAATGTTAACAGTTTTTCCCCCTGAATCTCAGAAGTTATCTGTCTGACTCCATCTTTGCAAATGAATTCAGATTTTAGTGACCTACCTAGGGTTACTTAAGGAATGTGTAACCAATCAAGAAATATAATCATTGTACATAATTAAGATTAAGTTCATCCCCCAATTTATTCCAATTAGATGGGTGAATTGGTTAATATTAACTGTATCTGCACATGCTCTCTAGAGCTAAGAGATACCTAAAAGGGGTGAATTTGGGAGCCGGGTGGTGGCGCAGTGGGTTAAGCACACATGGGTTAAGGATTCTGGTTCAAATCCCCGGCTCCCCACCTGCAGGGGGGTTGCTTCACAGACGGTGAAGCAGGTCTGCAGGTGTCTTTCTCTTCAGTTTCTATCTTCCCCATATCTCTCAATTTCTCTGTTTTATCCAACAACAATGACAGCAATAACAACAGTAATAGTAACAACAACAACAATAAACAACAAGGTCAAGAAAAGGGAAAAATATCCTCCAGGAACAGTGGATTCAGAGTGCAGTGACTGAGCTCCAGCGATAAGCCTGGAGGCAAAAATAAAATAAATAAATTTTTAAAAGGTGCACTTAAATATTTATATTTAATTTAAGACTATCTACTTCTGACATAAGACTCTAAATTTCTAAAGAATGGAAAAGTTTTTATTCTAATCACTAAATAATATGATAAGACATTAAGGAATATTTAACATTTGTTTATTTTCTTCTAATCAATTGCTATCAAAAGGTTGTTATAATTAATTGGGTGGAAAATACAACTTAGAGAACAAATGTCTGAAATTCCACTTAATGTAACTTGTCATATGCCTCAGCATGGCAGAGCTTTCTTGATATAGTAAAAAATGGATTTTCTTTTTTTTTGTGTGTGTGTGTGCTTGGAAGTGATGTTTGCTTTTAAGAAGCCATAGTGTATGAATGTATACACCTATATATTTATGTTTGTATGTACTGCTATGTAGGGCTTCTCATGAACCAGGAACAAGATTACTAGTTGGATAGTTTTGTGCTGGCATGAGTAAGCATGAGAATGACATGCTGGTAGAAATCTCACTCTCCTCTTTCTCTCTCTCTCTCCCTACAACAGCTCCACAGAGATCCAGCCCCTGTGATGACTATATAGAGGAGCTGAGAGGCACAGTGCGTGGGTTGCCAGGAAGGTCTAGGTGATTCATTTGTCAGGCTGATATATTGCAGGGGCACGAGACAGCAGGCTTTCTTTTTGTATCAGCTTACTTTTTCTAATCTCCTTTTTCTAATATCTCATTCATAGAAAAATCTAAGGTCTCAAGAAATCACATTAGATGTCTTGCTGATGGTTGGATTTACCTACATAATATTCCGAAGAACAAGATCTTTATATACTACCTTTTGCGTTGTCAGTCCTCCAGTATGTAATCATATTACACTTTTATTTATTGACAAATTTACTACATTCTGCTTTCCAGTCTGTACAAAGTTGACATTATCTGTACAGTTCCTGCTTAAATGTCCCAAGTACACTTCTAGGACTTGTTGAGCCTTTCTTTTTGAATCTACCTTCTTGAATTGGACCATACATGGATGTGTGCTCAATAAGGTCAAAGGACACTTTGTAAAGTGTATGACAGAGCTTGGACAGAGTCTCCATTCTAACATACAAGATCAATAATTATAGCCAAAACAGATGGGGTGAGGATTGAGGGCCAAAATTCGCTCTTTCTTCACTTTCAGATCAGGCACGAAAATGCAAGGAAACCATGAATTTTCTTTGTTAGAGAAAATAATAATAGCCGAGAACTGCCCTCTATCTGAGAAAAGAAACAAACATTCAGATCCCCGATACTCATAGAGTATCAAACAAAATAGACTCAAGCAATATACACTAAGACACAGAGATATATTATCATTGAAATGGCAGCCTGAGGATTTCAATCTGAAATTTGAAATTGACTTTTCAGTAGTTATAGAAGTATGAGAACATTATTTTCTGAGTTTGAGAAAAATTAAATCCATTTAAATTCTGTTATCTTGAATTAAAATTTTCAGATGAATGGTGCTGTCTCTATTTATATTCTTACTCTGGGCCCCACAGATATTGAGGGCATGTCTGTTCCCTCTCAGAATTTTAGGATACTGGAGTAGCTTAGAGTTTGATTCATGAGAACACAGGAATATTGTTGATTAAATATTTCCAGAACACATGAAAAACTGCACATTTATTCCCTATTTTTTTTTTTTACTTTTAAACATTTTCCTTTGGAGAAAAACTCATTTATTTATTATGCAAGAGGGAGATAATGAGAGGAGAGGATGAGAAAACCAGAATACTGCTCAGCTCCAGCATAAGGTGATGCCAGAGACAGAGCCTGCGGCCTCTGGGGCCTCCTTCTAACAAGAAAGTCAGTGCTCTAACTGTTGTGCGATAACCCTAGCACTTTATAGTCTAATGCTGAACTGTTCGCTGTGAGTAGGCCAATAATTGAAAGGGAAATAGCGGTAAGTAATAAAATAAGGAAAAGTCATTATATTTACATTGATAGATTTTATTGCCATTGGGTTAGTTGTCCAATATTCTAATACTGATCATCACGACCATCCTTGCCCCAATTTTTCACTAAATTGTACAAAATGTTGTGGAAATGGCTTCTTAGTATTTAATTAAAAAATCGTCAGGGGATTAATAGTTTATAGTAGATATAGTTGTCAATACATGTTGTCTCAGGGGCATAAAATCACATAACCCCAAAACACGTGTCAATATACCTCACCCACCATGAAAGTGCCACCTAGTTATTGTCTGGGGAGATGAAAAACAAACAAACAAAGAAAAACACTAGTATAGCTACAGGCCCTTTGAAGTATAACTAAAATACGCCTACTAGCTATCTACAAAATGGAGGACCCCCCCCCAACACTTCATCTGCACTATTCCAGTCTTTAGGTCCATGATTGTTCAAAAATTTGTTTGGCTTTGTATGTTAACTCTCTTTTCAGCCACCAGGTTCCCAGATGCTAGCATGATGTCGAACAGACTTCCTTGCACAGACGACCCCACCAAGGGCTTCTCCAGAGCCCTTCCCCACTAGGGAAAGAGAGAGGCAGGCTGGGAGTATGGATCGACCTGCCAACACCCATGTTCAATGGGGAAGCAATTACAGAAGCCAGACCTTCCACCTTCTGCATCCCACAATGATCTTGGGTCCATACTCCCAGAAGGTTAAAGAATAGAGAAAGCTATCAGTGGAGGGGATTGTATACAGAGGTCTGGTGGTGGGAACTGTGCAAAGTTGTACCCCTCTTATCCTATGGTTTTGTCAGTGTTTCCTTTTTATAAATAAAAAATCTAAAAAAAAAAAAGAAAGTGCCACCTACCTGCACCACAGAACACTGCCCCCAACACCCTTCTAACTCCCCCCCCACTCCATTATGCATCCTAAGATCTGCTAATGTAGACTAATGGTTCATTAATATGTTTATTTTTTTTGTCACCAGGGTTATCACTGAAGTACAATGCTTCCACAATTCCACCATTCCTGGTGGCCATTTGTTCTGGATAGAGGCTGAGAGAGATGGAGAGAAACAGAGAAAAGGGAAACACCTCCAGCTCTGCGCCACTACTTGTGAAACATCCCCTGCAGGTGAGGACTGGGGACTGCACGTGAGTCCTCATGAGTGATACACTGTGCGGCCTGCTGGGCACTATCTTTCCCTTACTCTCCTCACCTTTACCTTACTTTTCCTTCCTTCTTTTCTTCCTTCCTTCTCTCCTCCCTTCCTCTCCCCCCCCCATTTTTTTTTCCACCAGGACACCTGTATAATTCTTGTTAGAAGCAGTAGCTTTAGAATTGCTTTAAGTATAATTTTAAGTATGAGTTTTAAGTATAGTTGCTTTTCTGCTTATAGTGTGAGATGGAAAATTCCTTACCCTTTCCCCTAGAAAAACAAAACCCACACACCAAGATGTAAGAAAGAGAATAGCTAGCCTAACCAAGCCCTTGAAACCCAACCACTTGCTCAAGGTCGAGGGAGCTGATAGCCAGGTGGTCTTGGCTGACAACGAGAAAGTGTGGTGACCCTATTTTGCACAAAGGCTTGAAATTAGACAATTCTTATAGGCTGTTTAGGGTATTGCAATGTCTGAAATGATTGGATCCTGCGTTTTCTGTAAAATGCTATTGAGTGTGTGATAGAATTCTAGTTTTGCATATTCTCCACCCAGAATGTACTCTAGAATCCTATAAATTGTGTGGTTTGAGCCTTGTTCAGGGTCGAGCTGGTGGACTGCTCAGTCACCTCTAGGTCTGGATTCAAATTTGTGAATAAACATCTTTTGCTTCCTTACAGTGGATGGTGGTTTGATTTTTGCTTGCTACAATTCTACCACTCCTAGTAGATTTTTTTTTTCTGGAAAAAGAGTGAGAGAGAGACAGGGAGAGAAAAAAAACAGAGACTAGGAGATGTACCACAGCACTGATCCACTGCTCACGAAACTTCCACTTTGCATGGTGCTCTCGTGTAGTGATGAGTGGGGTAGGCTGGGGAGAGTTTGGCTTTAGGCATCATACCATACGGTAAAGTGTGCGATTTACTGGGTAAGCTATCTCCCTAGATCCCCCTCTTTGTTTTTTAAACCCCACATATGGGTGAAATCAATTGTATTTCTCCTTAAGAGTTATTTCACTTAGCATAACCCCTTTCAATTCCACCCATGTTGTAGCAAAAGACAAGAACTCACCTTCCCTATAGTTGCGTATTATTTCACTGTGTATGTATCCATATCTTCCTTATCTATGCTTCTGCTATTGAGCCCTTGGGTTGTTTCCAGCTCATGACTAGATGAATATGAGTGTGCATACATCTTTTCAGGTAAGTGTCACACTAAGGTTTTGCATGAAGAGAAACTACTTTTATTGCAATTGAAAACTATGGTCTGGGAGGGACGACAGTCTATTACCATTAATCAGCCTCTTGCCCTCCAGGGAGGGTTAGTTTTTTTATCCAAGTGGAAGTAAGGCAGGAAAACCAGATACTGAATTTGGAACAGTCAGTAAAAGATTGAAGGCCCCCAAATCTTCCTGCCACCTCCAAGTCTTCCTGCCTCTAGGAATATGATGGCACTTTTAACTTCAGCCTTTAATAGGATCTATCAAAACACAGTCACAGTGACAAGAGGAAAATCTTATTGGATTAAAGTTTATGTCCTACATGTGTGAGGCTCTAAGGTTGGATCACCTGAACCGCATATAATCAAGTACTGCTCTGGCCTGTATCTCTCTAATTGTCTCATAAAATAAATAAATCTTTGAAAAGCAGCAAGAGATAGGAACCATACTGTATTGTTCATATTTATATTAAGATTTTGATATTAACAGAAGCTCACCTAAGGCTTATAAGTGTTTGTTTTTGGAAAACTGTAAAAAGCAACATAAAGAAAACTAAAGAAATTAATGATAACCAGTAATTTTTATTTTTATTTTTTAATTTTTTGGATAGGACAGAGAGAAACAGAGAGAGGAGGGGAAGACAGAGAGGGGGAGAGAAAGACAGACACCTGCAGACCTGCTTCATCGCCTGTGAAGCAACTCCCCTGCAGGTGGGGAGCCAGGGCCTGGAACCAGGATTCTTACACCGGTCCTTGCGCTTTGCACCACGTGCACCTAACCACTGCACTGCTGTCTGACTCCCAACAAGTAATTTTTAGAATAAATAAAATTGATTGCTTGACTAATTCTATTCACTAAGAAAAAAACAATTGAATTTAGAATATGGAGCTTAGCTAATATGTCAGCACTGGTTCTCAAATTGTGATAAAAGTACTATAATAATACGAGACAGTAAAAGGGAAAGTAGTATGAGGTGTACAACAACTCTGTATTACCGCTACAGCCTTTCCATATGTTTAAAATTATTCCAAAATTTTATGCATGTACATATATTTATATATAATAAATATATGTATGTATACATATGCATATACATGTATATGCACATATACAAAATATATTGAATACATATATATGTGAGTAATATATATATGTATATAAGATTTAAAATATGTTACCAGATCAGTAGGAGTATTGTGCTAACCAGCACATTAAGAAAAAATATGTATAATGTGTATTATATGTGTATTATATAACATTATATCTAGGTATAATGTTGGACATACATTTTATCTAACTTTTATTGCCACAGATAAAAGGGTTTTAAAGGACTGGACCATCTGATATGGCCTGTGGTTACAGAGGGACTGACTTGAGCTCCCTTAGAAACTCATCCATGCAATAATTGGAGGAAGGCACTATTTTTATAGTGCAACTGCATTAAATAGCTTGCTTGCCTACCTGAGAGCCAGTAATTTTAAAAAAATTTTTCAAAAAAAAAAGGGAATGTCCAATATAATGATCCTCCTTCCCCTTGACCTAACTTGGAATAAATTGTGCAGAACTATAGAAATGCCCTGAATGTTTAGTGACTAATTATCTACCAAGTAGCCTTTATTATAGATTTAAGAGGAGTCATTTAATGGGGATTACACCTGCACTTTCTCAGCCTAATAATACTCTCCAGCTGCTACCTTGCCAGTGGTTGAACAACTCCCTCAAGGTTATAATAAGGCATAAAGATACAGAAATGCTGATGGCTTTTCTCAGCAGACAGGAACATAAAAGTTCTTGCAAACAAGGGCCAGGTACCATCATGACAGGACGATAAACTTGTAACAGATAAAGGAGAGAGAAAGAGAGAGGGAGAGGGAGAGGGAGAGGGAGAGGTGAATGAGCAAACTTGGGCTCTCTTCTTAGGCTGTAGGTGTAGTACTTTTTGTGACATCTGACAGATATTTAAGAGAAACATCACTATATTAATATTTCGCTGTATTTATAGGGAACATTTATAACTGAGAAAGGCTAATTGATCCAGAAGATCTCAGGCTGTTCAAATTCATGTCGTGGAATCATATTCAAGAAGACAACTGGAGTAAGTTCCTCATCTGTGATGAAACATAACAAGTGGTGAAAGAGGCTAGGGTAATTTGCATCGACTCAAATCATATTCAAGAATTAAAAAGGAATGTTTAAATCCTTCAACTGCTTTTACAGACTATCTAACAAGTCTTACAGATAATTCATGAGACAGTTTATTATCGCTCAAAAATTTGTTTTGATGTTATTTCAATAGGAATTGAGTTCTGTCTTTATTCTAACAATGAATCCTATGTAATTCAGTTTCTCTGTACCTCACTCATTTTATCAATTGGTAAATAAGTGAAATAAAGTCAAATGACCATTTAAACCCTTTTACTATAAATACAGATCTTTATGCAAATCTTAGAGGATTTGAGAAGATCATTTAAAGGTATTACTCCAAAATGAATGACTTTATTTTGAGAACATGCTTTTATTCAGTTTTTTTACTCACACCACAGTGCCAGGAATGGAGAATGTGCTCAGTGAGTACTTATTAGGTGAAAGGATAAATAAATATTGGTTAAGTATAAACTTTTATGTATATATAACATGCATTGATTGTCTCCATTATGCTATTTTTGCAAAATTTGAAAAGACTTTATTTGCTGAGACATGATTGCTCAAAGAGCTTGCTCTGGGATGGGTTTCCTCATAGGGAAGAAATCAGAATGTGTGTGATTCTTTAAGTAACTTACAGGAGAAGCTAAGACTAAATCTCTTCTCTCAGGTGAACCAGGAACTTTTAGTCTTTTTTTTTTTTTTTTTTTTTTTTTTTGCCTCCAGGGTTATCACTGTGGCTTGGTGCCTGCACTACGAATCCACAGCTCCTGGAAGCCATTTTTTCCATTTTGTTGCCCTTGTTGTTGTTATTGTTGCCATTGCTGTTTGATAGGACAGAGAGAAATCGAGAGAGGAGGGGGAGACAGAGAGGGGGAGAGAAAGACAGACACCTGCAGACCTGCTTCACTGCTTGTGAAGTGACCGCCCTGCAGGCGGGGAGCTGGGGGCTCGAACCGGGATCCTTGCGATGGTCCCTGCACTTCATGTCATGTGCGCTCAACCCGCGGTGCTACCGCTTGACCCCCATTCAATCTTTTTCTTAAAAAAAAAAAAAAAAAAACTTATCTGTTGAGAGAGAGAGAGAGGAGAGGGAGAGGGAGAGGGAGAGGGAGAGGGAGAGGGAGAGGGAGAGGGAGAGGGAGAGGGAGAGGGAGAGGGAGAGGGAGAGGGAGAGGGAGAGGGTGAGCTGGAGCAGCTCAACACTGGTGTAAGGTGGTTTCCAAGGATTGCACGTGTGACCTCTGTAGCCTAGCGTCTGCATATCGGTGATCTAACACGTATTAGCTATTAGGTTAGGCCAGCTCCCTGGTCTCCTTTCGACTTGCTTTTTGTTTTATTAAAAAAATAATTAGGTGGACACTTAGTATTAAACATTGTAATGATCTTGTTTCTTGCACAGCATTTCTACCACTATAAATATTATGTTTTCTTTGGCATCATTCTAGCGAGAATAAATTTGACCTAAAAACAAGAGAGGATATGTAGAGATAAACAATTCTATAGAAGATTTGGTCCATAGAGTCCAGAGGCCTGATACTAATCATCCTGAAATTTTGTCTCTAAAATTAATGGGGTATATTTGCAGGTTATTTACTACCTTTAAGTCTATTAATTTGACCATCACTGGCAGTATTCTCACACAGTGGAGAACTCAGAAGTTAATAGAAGTACGGAAACTGGTTTTTCTGTTACAGTTTACAAGTGGCAGGAATGCTAGTCAATTCTAATTGTCCAGTTTAAATTTTATGCTCTTTCTCTCAAAAATAGACATAGAAAGGTCTTAGGTCTTAGACTTGACTTAGTCCCTTGAGAGGATTACACATTAAAGTTGAGATAGTGACCATTCAGGGGAAAAAACAAACCAGAACAGATGTCCAAGCATCTTTGGGCATCCTTAGCTAAACTCTTAAAGAAAGTCATGCAAGGATAAGGACAATACCTTTTACAACTTCAGTGAAAGAATATATGTGAGATGGTGAATGTCAGTAACAGATGCATTTTCTAGAGCTTTTGGCAATCATGGAAATACATGTAACTGAAATTAGGAGATGAACATGCTAAAGAGATAAATGTTCTAAGATAATCCCTCTGTAGGTTTCTTTCCCTTCAGGGAAAAGCAGTTACCATATTCTCCAGTCACTAATATTGTTAATGATAACTATATATTCACTTACCATAAGTGAATATATAGTTAAGCAGTTACCATATATAATATATAATATATATAATATATATGGTATATATATGGCATATATATGGTATATATATGGCATATATAATATATATGGCATATATATATACCATATATATATATACCATATATATATACCATATATATATACCACATATATATATATACACACCATATATATACCATATATATATATACCATATATATATACCATATATATATATATACCATATATATATATGTACCATATATATATACCATATATATATATGTGATATATATATATGGTATATATATATGGTACATATATATATGGTATATATATGGTAACTGCTTAACTATATATATAATATATAGTTAAGCAGTTACCATATTCTCCTGCAGTTACCATATTCTCCAGTCGCTAATATTGTTAATGATAACTATATATTCACTTACAGAGTATATTGTACATAGATATCCTATGTGTAGCACATTGTTAAAAACATTTTTATTGGGATGAGTGGATTACATTAAATTCAGTACATGTGTAAAATTTATCAGTTTTCTGCAAAACACGATCACTCCCATCCTACTTCATCCACCACTATCATGCACCAGGACCTGAGAGTACTCTACGCCCACCCCAGAGTCATTTACTTTGGTACAATATACCAAAACAAATCCACGTTCTACTTGTATTTTCCCTTTTCTGTTCTTATTTCCCAACTTCTATCCATTAATGAGATAATCCTATATCTTTCTGGTTTATCTCACTTAACATGATTCCTTCAAATTCCATCCAAGATGAGGTAAAGAAGGTGAATTTATCATTGTTAATAGCTGAGTAGTATTCCACTATGTATATATAAAACAACTTTCTTAGTCACTTCTTTGTGACCTGTATGTGATATGTAGTACTTTTTTGAATAATGTGGTCTCTCGCTCATGTGCAGTTTCACTACTCCATGCCTACTTTTTCAACAAAAAGATACACACCATCTTTCCCTAAGTGGGGGAGGGATCTGGAGAGGTGAGGTTCTGGGACTCATTGGTGACCCATTGGTCATCTGCCCAGGGAAGTCAGGATGGATCATGATAGCATCTGCAGCTTGGGGGCTGAAAAGTGGCAAGATATGAAGCAGAAAAAATTGTTATAAAAAATAGGAACCAAAAAGTAGGAATAGAGAAGGTGAGAATAGAGTGGAAAGAAGTGAGGATGTCTACTTTAGGTATGTTCCTAGGGGCCCATGACTTTCATAGTTTTACTTTATTTTGATAACTAACATGGAGTTGGTAAAAAAAAAAAGATACTGTCTGAGCAGATGGCATCAGAGTTGAGAATAGAGCTAGCAAGTTGGATTGAGGCAGAGAGTAGCTCCCAAACTTAAAGAAAATCTATTAATAAAATTAACCGTTTACCCCATCCACCTAACCCAGGGTCCATATATATTCATATTTAGCACAGGAACCTGTGTAGCCTCCGAGTCTCTGTTGGTCTGAGCTCGCTGTTCATGGTCACAACTGGGAACATTCTAGGCTGAACTCATTTCAGGACCGTGTCTTCCTTGAGTAGCAAGGTAGGATGACCCAGCTCTTTTGGAGAATGTGTCAGTCCCTACCATTGCTACTTTAGAGGGAGGACAAGTTTCTGGAGTGGCCCACAAGAGGGATTATGATGATGTTCCTGATGGAAGTGACTAGTGATGGTGGGGAGAGGCATCTATTAGAGGGCCAGTCCTATCATATCTATGTGGGAATCCAAGGAGTTCCTAACTAGGACCCCAGATGTTGGGTGGTCTGGTATTAACCAAAAAAAAAAAACCATTATTTATTTTATTTGTGATTTAATGATGATAGACAAGATTGTGGGGTAATAGGGGTACAATTTCATACCATTCCTACCACCAGACCTCTATATACCTTCCCCTCCACTGGAAGGGCCCTTAGTCTTTATACCTGTGGGAGTATGGACCAAAGATCTTTATAGGGTGCAACAGGTGGGAGGTCTGGCTTCTGTAATTGCTTCTCCACTGGACATGGACATTGCAGATAAATCCATACCCCCAGTCTGTTTCTGTCTTTCCCTAGTGGGGTTGGGCTCTGGTGAGGTGAAGTTCCAGGAAACATTGATGAGATCATCTGCCCAGGGAAGTCAGGTTGGCGTCATGGTAGCATCTGCAACTTGGTGCCTGAAAAGCATTAATGTATAAAGCAGAAAAACTTGTTTAATAATCAGGGACCTAGAGGTAAAAATATAGCAGATGAAATTTGGGGTCTTCATGTTGGAAGAAGCTAGGAAGTTAATTTTAGGTATATTCCAAGGTACCCATAGCTTTACTAATTTTTGCCTGAGCCCTACAGATAACATACAGTGGGCTAAAAATATTGACTGGGAAGATAGTGTCAGAGTTGGGCTGGATCGTTATAGAAAGTAGCTCCCAAATATCAGAAAAGTATATGAATGCCATTAACTGTAAACCCCATTGATCTGACCTAGGACCCGTATCTACTCATAGTTAGCACAGGAGCCTGTGTAACCTCCGCATCTCTTGTCGATCGGAAGTCGTTTTCCATGGTCATATCGAAGAACATTCTAGGTTGCACTCATTTCAGGACCAGTCTTCTACAAGTGTCAGAGTTTGTTGACCCTTTGGAGAGTGAGGCATTTTCTACAAAAAGGCCATTATTTAGTGAGCCAGTGAGAAAATATGTTTGCCTACTTTTGTCAGCTTTTTTCAGTTAACTACTTTTTATGAGTGGGTTACAAGATTGTAAGAGGGTAGTGTATAATTCCATACCACACCACCCACCAAAGTTTTGTGCTCTAATCTTCCTAATGATGATCACTATAATTCTTACAAGCCTCAGAGATAATTTGATCTTTCTTTCTTTCTCTTTTTGTTTGCTTGTTTATTTGCAAGTTCATGTGTTTCAGTTCTCTAGATTCCACATATGAGTGAAACCACTTGGTAGCTGTCTTTCATCTCTTTACTTATTTTGCTAAGCATAATCACCTCCAACTCCATCCTTTTTTTTCCTGAAGGATACAATATCATCTTTTTTATTTCTTTATTGGGGAATTAACGTTTTACATTTGACAGTAAACACAATAGTTTGTACATGCATAACATTTCCCAGTTTTCCATATTACTTTGGTGCAATCCGTTAATTCCAGTTCAGGTTCTACTTGTGTTTTCTCTTCTGATCTTGTTTTTCAACTTCTGCCTGAGAGTGAGATCACCCCATATTCATTTCACTGTCATAGGCATCTGCACATCACTCCAACCCAGCTTCAGTCCTTCATCATTGTGTACCTCATACTCATCCCCTCTTCCTTCTCACTTCTTATTGGCAAGCAAATCTAGATTTTTAATTTGCATATCAAAGCTCAGAATTTAAATTATTCCAATGAACAAGCTGGGAGGTCTGGATCAACCTGCTGACACCCATGTTCAGCAGAGAAGCAATTACAGAAGCCAGAACTCCCACCTCCTACACCCCCAAAACAATTTTGATCCATATTCTCAGTAGAGAAAAAGTGATAGGAGGAAGAGAATAAGAGGGCTCTGAACTCCAGCTCCATCAGGACCTGAAGAGAGAGGAGGAAAAAGGGAGGAACATTTGGATGTAGTAATAGGATCATGAGTGACTTGGAGGGGAAGAGAGGACTGGACCGAGAAGAAAAAGGGGGTAATTATTTACAAAGATATACAGATAGTTATAGAGATGATAGCTAACCCATGTCTGCAACCTTGGGGGAACTATAGTAGTTTGCAATGGAGGAATGGGGGAATTTGAAACTCTGGTGGTAGGAATGGTGTGGTGGAATTATACCCCTGTTGACATGTAATTTTATAAATCAATATTAAATAAAAAAGTATTTCAGTGTTAATTTATAAGCATATGCTGTTGACCAGCAGAAAACAAATACATATGTTGTTCTCTGTCTCTAGAAAATAAACTTGAAAACCTGTACTTGTTTGTATTAAGTTAAAAATGATTCATGGGAATCAGGCGTAGCACAGCGGGTTAAGTGTACATGGTGCAAAGCACAAGGACCTGCATAAGGATCCCGGTTCAAGCCCCCGGCTCCCTACCTGCAGAGTTGCTTCACAGGCAGCGAAGCAGGTCTGCAGGTGTCTGCCTTTCTTTCCCCCCTCTGTCTTCCCCCCCTCTCCATTTCTCTCTGTCCTATCCAACAACAATGACAGCAAGAACAATAATAATGATAAACAACAAGGGCAACAAAAGGGAAAATAAATAAATAAATAAATAAGAACTCCAAAAATTATTCATTTAAGAATTTCAGACATGAGCTATCAGATTGACTTCTTGCTATTATCTCCAACATAAAAATTAATTATACATTTAAAAATTGGGGTTATTTTTCACCCCAGAAAGAATTTTTTCTAAGAAAAAAGGGATCAAACTGAGAAGCAGAGCATCACTCCAGCATATGCAGTGCTGGAGATCTCAATCAGGACTTCAAACATGTGAGCTGCCTCTGGCCGCTACTTAAGAACTACTAGCAATTTCTCCTACTATGTTTAACATCACAAATATTTTTGAAAGATGTTCTTGTTTTGTACGTTTGCTATGATTGCAGTGGCTGCTAATATTTACTTATTTTTGCAGAGAATCAGAGCCATTCAATCCTTCCTATGTGGGTTCCCATGGAAGTGGCCAACAATGTGACTGAGTTCATATTCCTAGGACTTTCCCAAGATCCTGGAACGCAGCTGATGTTTTTTGCCCTGTTCCTCTTCTTCTACATGGTGATCATGGTGGGAAATCTGCTCATTTTGCTTACAGTCTTTTCTGATCACCGACTCCACACACCCATGTATTTCTTCCTCAGCAACCTGTCTTTTGTGGACATCGCTTATTCCTCAGCCACAGCACCCAAAATGATTGCAGACTTTATATCTGAGAAAAAGACAATTTCCTACTGGGGCTGTGTGACTCAGATGTTTACCTTCCACTTTTTTGGTTGTGCTGAGATCTTTGTTTTGACTGTCATGGCTTTTGACCGTTATGCTGCCATCTGCCAACCTCTCCGTTATACCACCATTATGAGTGCCAATACTTGTATCTTGCTGGCATCCCTGTCCTGGTTGGGAGCCCTGGCCCACTCCTTTGTTCAAACCCTCCTGACTTTTCAGCTGCCCTTCTGCAATGCTCAGGTCATTGATCACTATTTTTGTGATGTCCACCCAGTGCTAAAACTAGCCTGTGCAGATACAACTCTAGTCAATATGTTGGTGATTGCCAATAGTGGTCTTATTTCCCTGGGGTGTTTCCTTATTCTTCTGACCTCCTACACTGTCATTCTGTTCAGTCTTCGAAAGCGATCTGCGGAGAGCCGGCACAAGGCTCTCTCTACCTGTGGGTCCCATTTCACTGTAGTGACTTTATTCTTTGTTCCTTGTATCTTTATTTATCTCCGTCCATCTACTACTTTCCCATTGGATAAAGCTGTGTCTGTTTTCTACACAACCATCACCCCCATGCTCAACCCACTCATATACACTCTGAGGAATGAGGATGTAAAGAATGCCATGAAACGTGTATGGGTTCAAAAAGTCTTGAAGGAAAAACAAAAAGGATAATCTGTCAGAACTGCAAAATCAGAAAACTAGCTAACTTTAATGGTTCTTAACTTAAGAACTTTAAAAACTTAAGACTTTGTTCAAACTATGTTGTTTATCTGGTGGTGTGGTTAGGGAGCTGGGCTTGAACTAGGGGAGGATACAGAACTGTGTTGGTGGGTGCCATGTGGAACTACATGCCTATTCTCTATGATATTGTAAAATATTATTAAATCACTAATAAATATTTAAAAAAACAAATATATGCATGTTGAAATAATAAAAAGTGTCTTTTTAGATCATGGTGATATGCAGTTAGATAATGATAAAGAAAGAAACACCTCCAAAATTTGGAGACTAAACAACAGGCTTCTGAACAAATCAAAATAGAAGCTGAATATGGGCCCCAGATCAGATAGATGGGGTCTACAGTCAACAATATTTACACACCTTTCCCATATTTGGGAGCTGCTCTCTTCCCTGATCCAGCTTTCTAGCCCTTTTTCCAGCCATGACATCATCTCTCCAGACAATAACTTGGATCCACCTGCATATCAGATTTCAGGATCAGGAAAAAAAAACCCACTAGTATAGCTACAGGCCCTTTGAAATATAACTAAAATATGCCTACTAGCTATCTATAAAATGGAGGACCCCCCAACACTTCATCTGCACTATTCCAGCCTTTAGTTCCATGATTGTTCATCACTTTGTTTGGCTTTGTATGTTAACTCTCTTTTCAGCCACCAGGTTCCCAGATGCTAACAGGATGTGACAAGAATTCCCTGGACAGACAACCCCACCAATGTGCCTTGGAGCTCCGCTTCTGCTGAGCCCTTCCCCACTTGGGAGAGAGAGACAGGAGTATGGGTCGACCTGTCAACACTCATGTTCAGCTGGGAGGCAATTACAGAAGCCAGACCTTCCACCTTCTGCATCCCATAATGACCCTGTGTCCATACTCCCAGAGGGTTAAAGAGTAGGAAAGCTATGGGGGGGGGGGGATGGGATACAAAGGTCTGGTGGTGGGAATTGTGCAAAGTTGTACCCCTCTTATCCTATGGTTTTGTCAATGTTTCCTTTTTATAAATTAAAAATTAAAAAATAAATAAAAGAAATATAAATAAAATATACCTACTAGCTATCTTCAAAACAGAGACCTCAAAGCTTCATCTGCAATATTCCAACCTTTAGGTTCACAATTAGTCAACAATGTGTCTGGCTTTATATTTTAATTCTTTTTCAACCACCAGGTTCCAGATGCTACCATAATGCCAACCAGGCCTCCTTGGGCACGTGACCTGTCCAGTATGTCCTGGAGCCCCACTCCCCCAGAGCCCTGCCCTACTAGGGAAAGAGAGAGACAGGCTGGGAGTATGGATCGACCTGTCAATGCCCATGTTCATTGGGGAAGCAATTACAGAAGCCAGACTGTCCACCTTCTGCACCCCATAATGACCTTGGGTCCATACTCCCAGAGGGATAAAGAATAAGAAAGCTATCAGGGTGCCAGTCCCTGTTAGGGTGCCATTATGCCAGGCTAGCTTCGCAAGCGGGAGAGAGACGACCAGGGACTCATGGCTGAGCTGGGAAGCAGTATCTCGTTTATTAATCAGATACATCGCCTTTTATGCATCTCTTCACCGGAAGTGACAAGGGAAAGGAAATGAGTAGGAGAGGGGGCAGAGCAAAAAAAGAGCTCAAACAGAACATAGAAAGCTTCCATCTAACCAGGGGGGATTAAACCAATACCCTGCAGGCAGGGCGGGACCCAGGTAAAATAGTGATTATGTAAATAGACCACATCGTAAGTAATACAAGCGAACCTAATGTGATGATCAAAACAGAAGGTCTGGGAGTATGGACCCACCAGTCAACGCCCATGTTCAGCGGGGTAGCAATTACAGAAGCCAGACCTTCTACCTTCTGCAACCCTCAATGACCCTGGGTCCATGCTCCCAGAGGGATAGAGAATGGGAAAGCTACTGGGGAGGGGGTGGGATATGGAGATTGGGCGGTGGGAATTGTGTGGAGTTGTACCCCTCCTACCCTATGGTTTTGTTAATTAATCCTTTCTTAAATAAAAAAATTAAAAAAAAAAACAGAAGGTCTTATAAGCAGAATTTAGAAGCAGACCAACATCAGGGGAGGGTGGGGATACAGAGTTCTGATGGTGGGGATTGTGTGGAGTTGTACCCCTCTTATCCTGTGGTTTTTGTCAGTGTTTCCTTTTTTTTTTAAAAAATATTTCTTTATTTATTTCCTTTTCGTTGCCCTTGTTCTTATTGTTGTTGTTGTTGTTGTTATTGTTGATGTCATCTTTGTTGGATAGGACAGAGATAAATGGAGAGAGGAGGGGAAGACAGAGATGGGGAGAGAAAGACAGACACCTGCAGACCTGCTTCACCGCCTGTGAAGCGACTCCCCTGCAGGTGGGGAGCCGGGGCTCTAACCGGGATCCTCATGCCAGTCCTTGCTCTTTGCACCACAATTGCTTAACCTACTGCGCTACCTCCCAACTCCCCAGTGTCTCCTTTTTATAAATTAAAAAAAAAATTTAAAAAGACTGTCATGCCTGGGGTTCTAATGTCCCAGGTTCAATCCCCAGGACCACCATAAGCCAGGGCTGAGCAGTGACAGGGTCTCTCTTTCTCTGTATCTTTCTCATTAAAATAAATAAATAAATATTTTTTTTAAAAAAAAGAAATTGATAGTATTAGGAAGATAGGGGTCACTCTAGAAAGGGGAGAGAAGTAACTAGCAGAGTCACAATGGGCTCCTGGTCTACTTAAGTGATGTGTGACAGTGGTGGTGATGAAATAAGTGTGCACACTTTCATTAGTTCAGCAAACTATATATACACAATATGTATACTTAGTGGTACAATGTTTAAAACAACAACAGATGTTAAATCACATCATTTTAGTCTCTAACTTTCCAGGCCTTGTCTGACAGTTGAAGCCACATTTCTCAATGATTCATATGGCCCTAAGTGATCTGTACTCACCTTACTCTTGGCCACCACGTCTTCCTTTCCTAATGGACTCCTCACTGACTGACTCTCCAAAACACCATTCTCTCCTGTCTCTGATTCCTGTGAGTGACAGTTTCCTTGACCTGGAATGTCAGAGACTCAGATAGCTGCAAAGTTTTCTCACTTTAAGAGCACCCTCTCTGAGCTTTCCTTATCACTCTTCAATCAAAATTCCTCATTCTAGTATTCCCTCTCCAGCAGTTGATATATTTTTCTAGATTTTGTTTTATAATATGCTTTTTATTTATAACATTTTACTTCTCTCTCCAGTATATTGTGTAGACTATGAAAGGATGGGTTTTTGTGGAGGGCATTACTCTAAAATCCATAGGCTCTAACAATGGTTGGTATAGCACAGGCACTCAAGAAATATTTGCTGAATATCGGAATGCAAACTAAAAATTTTAACTGAAAATTTATGATACTCTACATAAAATGTAACATAAACACCTAAAAAAATAAAATAACAAGTTACAGACATTTGATGAACAAATAATTATTCTTTAAAATGAATATATGCTGGCCAGCAGGTGGCGTGCTTGCCTGAACCCCCTGGTCTGCACCTGCAGGAGAAAGTTCTACCAGTGGAGAAGAAGCAGTGTTGTGGCTGTCTCTCACTCCCTGCCTCCCCCTTTCAATTTCTCTCTGTCCTGTCAAATAAAAGAAAAGTAAATAAATATTTTAAAATGAATATACAAAATTTTAAAAGGCAAACACAAAATGAATATAAGGAACTTAATGGAAGATTTTCTTAATTGGGTGTTATTATGACAATTCCTATCACTGCAGTACCTAATTATTCCCCAGGAACCATCAACAAGGCATTGATACTAAGGAACAACAACAACAAAATGATGTAATCTGCTTCCATATCTGCACTTTGGGGAATAACAAACTCTAGTGTTTGATCCTAATATGAGTATGTATTCAAAAATAAATAAATAAATAAATAAATAAAATAAAAAAAGAAAGGAAAGCCAATTGACATATGACAAACACTAGTAAATTCTCAAGAGTCCCAAATCCCAGAAGACCATGACAAGAAAATAAACATATATAACACCTTCTTTTTTTATTATTTAAGAAAGGAGACATTAACAAAACCGTAGAATAAGAGGGGTACAGTTCCACAATTCCCATAACCCGATCTCCATTATCCCATCCCCTCCCCTGATAGCCTTCCCATTCCCTATCTCTCTGGGAGCATGGATCCAGGGCTGTTGTGGGTTGCAGAGGGTGGAAGGTCTGGCTTCTGTAATTGCTTCCCCGCTGAACATGGGCGTTGACATGATCCATACTCCCAGCTTGCCTCTCTCTTTCCCTAGTAGGGTGGGTCTCTGGGGAAGTGGAACTCCAGGACACATTGATAGGGTCGTCTGTCCAGGGAAGTCTGGTCAGCATCTTGTTGGCATCCAGAACCTGGTGGCTGAAAAGAGAGTTAACATACAAAGCCAAACAAACCGTTGAACAGTCATGGACCTAAAGACTGGAATAGTGCAGATGAGGTGTTGGGGGTATTCCCTGCATGCTCTTGTGTACTTCTGCTTTCAGGTATATATTTTTCCCTTAGTTTATGGGCACGGGTGAACCTATGCTCTATCTCAGGGGACCTGGACTATATCTAGGTTTGGGGACTTCATTGGGAAGTGAACCACCTGGAATGGAATTAGAGAATACTATGAAAGGAAAAGTCTCACCCGAGTGATGAAGCTGAAGGGTTGTCATTCCACACCTGAAGTCTCTGGACACAGTCTGAAGTGAAGCATGTTGTGGTGGCACTTGTTGCATTGATTAAGTTGCGATCCGCGGATGCAATATTATTTGATTTGAATTGAGAGCAGCATGTAGGAAAGTGGGCCCCACCCTAAGGTTCCAGAACTGGGGGAAATATAGGCTCTATAGTGGGAATGTGAGGTTCCTGTTGTCTTAGGGTTCAAGAAGACAATGGATAGTTATTGTTATCATCACATTATTTGGTGATTGGGTTAACTTTGGAAAGTCCCTTTGTTAGGGTTTGGGGTATAATACCCAGCATCTTGTATATAGCTGTGCTACCGGTTGCTTCTGTTCTCCCTGGTCTAGGTTTTTGGGAGAGACAACATATCAAAGACTCAGCCTATGTATTAAAAAGACTCAGTCTGTGTTTTAAGAAGTTCTAGACATATGATCAATTTTCCCACTCATATTAATTAAATAGTGGTTTATATGTTTACACTTTAATAGGAATGTACATAAACACCACTCCCACCACCAGAAGACTGTGTTCCACCCCTCCACCCCCCCACCCCTGTTGCACCAGGAAGCCTAATGGCCACCCTCCTCTTCACCGCACCTTCTTTTGTGATTCACTTTTAACACAGTTTGGAAAGATGTCTTTCAGAGTCCCTTACTGCAGTTTCTCAGAGACTACAGACGGGTTTATCCAACCAACGTCTGGGAAGTTTCTCACATGTCTTTGGCCCCATCGAGTAGGAGTAGCAGTTTCTTTTACTTCTGATCTTCTCAACAATCATCCAAGTAAGTGTCAAGTGATTATCATAAATTACGTATACTCATTGTTTTGCAAATAGACTTAGTATAAAGCATTTCCTCCTTGTCTTTGAGAAAACAAGTTATGAGATTGAAATTTAATTAAAAAACCCAAAATCATAAATATTTTCTTCCTCTGCATTCTAACAAATATTTCTCATTTAATCTGTATGTCCCTTTGAAAGATAAAAAGAGGTAAATATATATGTTCTAAGGATTTTAAGTGGAAATACATATTAACTGATAAAGTACTGGAAAATGATTTATACTGATGATTTTATTTGCTAGGTGAAGAGAAGAAAGATGGCAAATGTCTTGTGCAACTGACATCTGTTCTCCCATGTTTATGTACAGCCTTTCAGTTGCACTATATTTTTTCAGTGGTTATTTATTTTAAATATTTTTACTATCAAAGGTTTAACATTGCTTTATAAAACTATGCTATTTCAAGGGTATAGTTTCACACCAGTCTATATGTGTGTATAATTCACCATACCTGAAGTTCTTTTTTAAAACTTTTTTATTAGTGATTTAATAATGATTAACAAGATTGTAAGATAACAGGGGTACAATTCTACACAGTTCCCACCACCAGAGTTCCCTGTGCCATCACTTTCATTGGAAGCTTCTCTATATCCCACTCTAGGGACATGGACGAAAATTATTTATGGGTGCACATGGTGGAAGGTCTGGCTTCTGTAATTGCTTTTACACTAGACATGGATGTTGGCAGATCGACCCATACTCACAGCCTGTTTTTCTTTTTCTTTTTTATATTTTTTATTTATAAAAAGGAAACACTGACAAAAACCATAGGATAAGAGAGGTACAACTCCACACAATTCCCACCACCAGAACTCTGTATCCCATCCCCTCTCCTGAGAGCTTTCCTATTCTTTATCCCTCTGGGAGTATGGACCCAGGGTCATTATGTGGTGCAGAAGGTGGAAGGTCTGGCTTCTGTAATTGCTTCCCAGCTGAACATGGGCTTTGACAAGTCGACCCATACTCCTAGCCTATCTCTCTCTTTCCCTAGTAGGGTGTTGACTGGGGACACAGCACTGGTTCTGCAAAGAGACTCTCCTGCCTAATGGGGTGGAGCTCTGGAGAAGTGGAACTCCAAGACATATTGGTGGGGTTGTCTGCCCAGGGAAGTCTGGCTGACATCACGGTAGCATCTGGAACCTGGTGGTTGAAAGAGGAGTTAACATATAAATCCAAACAAATTGTTGACTAATCATGAACCTAAAGGCTGGAATATTGCTGATGAAGCTTTGGGGTCTCCATTTTGTAGATAGTTAGTAGGCCTATTTTAGTTATATTCCAAAGGGCCCATGACTATACAAGTTTTTTATTTGTTTGTTTTTGTTTTTTCTGAGCCTGACATCTGATATGCAGGTGGACCCAAGTTATTGTCTCCCAGCCTGTTTCTATTCTTTCCCTGGTGAGGTGGAGGATATGGTGAGGTGAGGTTCTGGGACACAACATCAAGGTCATCTGCCAGGAGAGTTCAGGGTGGTGTCATCATAGTTTCAACAACTTGGTGGCTGAATAGTAGTAAAATATAAAACAAATTGTTCAATAAAGAGAAACCTGAAGATAGGAACAAAGGAATGAAACTAGGGGGTCTTTGTGTGGGAAGAAGCTAGGAAGTCTGTTTTAGTCTATTTTATTCCAAGGGACTCATGATGTTACTAATTTTTGCCTGAGCCCAATAGCTAACATGCATGTGGACTAAAAGTACAATCTGGGAGGATTGTGTCAGAATTGAGGATAGGATTAGAAATCTGGATTAGACCCAGGTGCCCAACAACAGATGAGTGGCCGAGAAAGTTGTGGTATATATACACAATGGAGTACTATGCAGCTATTAAGAACAATGAGCCCAACTTCTCTGACCCATCTTGGATGGAACTAGAAGGAATTATGTTAAGTGAGCTAAATCAGAAAGATAAAGATGAGTCTGGGATGATCCCACTCATAAACAGAAGTTGAGGAAGAACCCTGGATTAGGGCAGAGAGTAGCTCCCAAATATGAGAACGTTATATAATTACCATTAACTGTTAACCCCATTGATCTGACCTACGGCCTACATTTATTCATATTTAACACAGGAAACTGTATAATCTCTGAGTCCTTGTTAATCTGAGCTTCCAGTCCATGGACGCAGCTAGGAATATTCTAGGCTGCACTCATTTTAGGACCAGTCTTCCTCAAGTGGCAGAGTACTTTGACCCAGCCTCTCTTCGGAGAATAAGGCAGTCCCTACCCTTGCTGCTCTAAAGGGAGAGCAAGGTTCTGTGAAAGCCCACAAGAGGGCTTATGATGATGTTCCTGATAAAAGTGACCAGTGACCAGAGGAGGACCTAGTGGGGGTTGTATTGCTATGTGGAAATGTTATACATGTACAAACTACTGTATTTTAATGTTGACTGTAAACCATTAATCTTCCAGTAAAGAAATTCTAAAAAAGAAAGAAATGACCAATGATGGTGGAGAGAGGGAGAGGTCTAGGCCCATTATATCTTGGTGGAAGTCCAAGGATTCCATGAGTATACCTAAATTTCTTATGCTTCCACTCCTTCCCTCTGGTAATAATAATAGATTTCATGAAGACTAAAAAAAAATGATTACTATTTTTTCCTGCAAGTTCATCTGCTTTAGCTATTTATACTACACTTTAGTGAAAGAATACAATGGCTGTCTCTCACCTCTTATGTCTCTTAGCTTAATCACCTCCACTTCTATCCATTTTGTCCCGCTCAGTTCCCACATACAAATGAGCCCTAACTTTATGTAAATTGATTTGTCTTCTTTAAACTCTCAGCATGTCTAAGTTATTTGTTATTATTTTTATTGCATTTCCCTACAGGATTTCCTCTAAATTACAGCATGGGTCAGTTTTAATCTCCAGGAAATATTCAGAAAACAAAAAAAGTAAGTATTGATAATTATTTGAAACAAATCCTATGTCAATGATCTCCAAGAAAATAAAGTAACTAAGATGACTGAGAGTAAGGTTCTGAGTAAATAGGTCACAAATCTCTAAAGAACAAAGAGGCAATACATTAAAATATTTAAATAAATAGACAATATATTAGCAAAATTAATTCTCCACCAAAGATTTTCTCTTTAAAATCATTTAGGAAACTCTTTTTTAGACTATGCACAGACCCAGAAATTTAGATGGTTGACTTTAACATGATCTTTTTTATACAATCCCGGGAACAATGAGAACCTGTGGAAATAATAGTCCTTCAAGAATAGGTCTGTTTGTTTGGATTTATTTATGTGTTTATTTAGATAATTGTTTGTCTGCTTGTTTTCAGACATAAATAGAGAATTAGATAGGAAATAAAAGAAATCACAGCTTTGATGCTTCAATGCAGTGGAGGACCAGGCTTGAACCTGGGCTGTACACATGGCAAAGCAGTATACTATACAAGTGAGCTATTTTGCCAGCCCCCAAATAGAGGTGTTATCCAAATAATAAAAGTACTGACTAACCACATGCTCTGACTGAGGGATACTACCCTAGCCACTCAAATAGGAAGATCACATTTTATTTGTATATGACTCTGGGTAGAATGTTCATTTTGATGATGTTAATCTTCCAATCCATGCGCATGAGATATCTTTCCACTTCTTTGTATCATTTTCTATTTCCTTGAATAGTGACTCACAGTTTTTGTTATACAGGTCTTTCACTTCTTTGGTTAGGTTTATTTCTAGGTATTTTATTATTTTGATGATATAGTGAATGGGAGTGTTTTCTGGATATCTTCTTCTTCTGATTTAGTGTTTACATAAAGGAATGTCACTGTTTTTCTGCATTTTAACTTTATAGCCTGACACCTTGCTATATTGCCTAGTAATTTCCAGAAGTTCAGAAGTTTTCTTTTTTTCTCTCTTTTTTCCTCCATGGTTATTGCTGGGGCTCAGTGCCTGCACTACAAATCCACTGCTCCTGGTGGCCATTATTTTCCCATTGTTGTTGCAACTGCTGTTGTTCCTACTGTTGTTGTTGTAGGATAGGACAGAGAGAAACTGAGAGAGGAAGGGGAAGACAGAGAGGGGGAGAGAAAGACAGATACCTGCAGACCTGCTTGTATGGTCCCCTGCCCTTCACACTATGTGTGCTTAACCTGGAGCGCTACTGCCTGGCCCCTCTGTTGGATTCTTTAGGTTTTTCTTTTTTTTCTTTTTTTATTTTACAGAATTACATGTCAACAAGGATGTAAATCCACACCATTCCCACCACCAGAGTTCTGAATCTTCAGTCTCCCCACTGCAGTCCACTACAGTTCCCCAAAAGTTGTAGGCATGGGCCAGCCACCCTCTCTACAAGTATCTGTCCACATTTATACATAATTATCCCCCCTTTTATATATCTTGACTTAGTATGTTTCATATAAGTTACAAATCATAAGGCAATAGGTTCTTTATAGAGCAGTTCAAAGAACTTCACATGCTCATAAATGTATAAATGTATAAATGTTCAGGTAAACATGAAAAATAGATTGAATGTAGACAACTTCTCAGAATCACAAAAGTGTACATTCCCAGAATCTAGCCCAATTTTCATATATATATATATATATATATATATAGTATATATATATGTGTGTGTGTGTGTATTTATTTTTTTATAGAGATAGAGAAAAACTGAGAGAGAAGAAGGAGATGGGGAGAGAGATACCTGCAGCACTGTTTCACTGTCATGAAGCTTCACCCTACAGGTGGAGACCCAGGAGCTTTAGTGGGTCCCTGTGCACTGCACTGTAATGTGCAAAGTCAACCAGGTGCAGCACTACCAAGCCCCTAGACTAATTTTCTTAGCAAGGTAAAAATACATCCCATTTTAAATTTTCCTCTTTTTAATTTTTGTTACTTATTAAATATATGTGTGTTGGTGAATCTGCATCATGAAAGCCACAGTTTTGTTTCTTAAGCAAGGCTGTTTATTAATTTTAAAAAGGAATTTGGTGTTTTCAGGAAGTGTCAACATACACCAGTGTCATTTCCATATATTCCAGATAAATGAATGCATCGAACAAAGAAGCCACCATGTCTGTTAGTCATTTCATCCTTCTGGGCTTTCCCTCCAGTCCAGAAATGCAGCTTGTCTACTTTGGGCTCTTCTCAGTCACATTCACCTTGACCCTGACAGGGAATGCAGCCATTGCCTGTGCAGTACGGTGGGACCGGCGCCTTCACACCCCCATGTACATTTTCCTGGGGAATTTCTCCCTCCTGGAAATATGCTATGTCACCACAACCGTTCCTAAAATGTTAGCCAACTTCCTGTCCTCAAGCAAATCCATCTCTTTTGTGAACTGTTTTGCCCAGTTCTATTTCTTCTTCTCTTTTGGGTGTGATGAGGGCTTCTATCACTGCATCATGGCTTTTGATAGGTACCTTGCCATCTGCCGTCCTCTGCACTAACCACACATCATGACTAAGCAGATGTACACCGGTCTCATCATCTTGGGATGGTCAAGTGGTTTCATCCTCTTCATCACCCCTGTTATTCTCATTTCATGTTTACTCTTCTGTGGCCCAAACATCATCGACCATTTTATGTGTGATCCTGTTCCTTTGATGATGCTGTCCTGTTCTGAAGACACCATCACTCAGCTCGTTTACTCTACTCTCAACATTATATTCATGATCGGCACCTTTCTCTTTGTTCTTTGTTCCTATGCTCTAGTAATTCTGTCTGTGCTACGGATGCCCCTCGGCAGCAGCAAGCAAACGCAAGGCTTTCTCCACTTGTGCTTCTCATCTGACTGTGGTGTTGTTGTTTTTTGGTTCTGTTATGGTGATGTATGTCAGCCCTGGATCAAGACACCCAGTAAAAAAGCAAAAAATCATCACGTTGTTCTATTCTGTGATAACACCTCTTTGCAATCCTCTAATATATAGCCTCAGAAATAAGGAGATAAAGACTGCTCTGAGGAAAATCTTCAGGATTGAAAGGGGTGCTCATAAAACATGAATGAGAGCCAGATTCCATATCTCAAGCGATGTGAGTGATATATTTGTCTGCCCCAGGGAAGTTTCATGAGCAGTGAAACAAGTCTGCAGGTCTCTATCTTTCTCTCCCTGTCTATCCCCTTCTCCCCTTGAAATTTTTCTTTTTTTATAGAATAAAATAGAGAAAAAAAGAAAAAGAGAGAAAAAATGGTCATTGGGAGTGGCAGATTCATAGTGCCAGCAGCAAGCCTCAGCAATAACCCTGGAGAAGGGGGGGGAGGGAGAGGGAGAGAGAGAGAGAGAATGAGACTAGGGGGATAGAAAGCAAGAGAGATGTATGAAACATTGCTTCATCACTCATGAAGCTTCCCTCCTGCAGGTGGGGACTCAGGGCTTGAACTCAAATCCTTATGCATGATGGCAGATGTTCTCTGCAAGACAAAAATTCTTTTTAATTTTAATTTCCATCTATACTGAAGTATAATTGATAACAACCCATGTGTGTGTTATATACTTGTAACTGCTGAGAGCTGATTTTCAATAATGTCACCCAGAGCTTCTGTTTGTATTTCTTTTGGAAGTGTGTTTCTGAATCTTTTAGCTAGTAAATTTAAGTTGTTCTATTTCCTCCTTGCCTCTAGAGTGTGTGATGAGAAATATGATGAAAGCCTGATGGTTCTGCTTTTGTGTGTGACTTTCTTTCTTCCCTAGCAGCTTGCATTATTTTTTCTTGTTTTTGGTTTTGGATAGTTTTACAATGATGTGTCTTGGTGTGTGTAGTTTTGGATTCAATAATTTAGGTGTGCATTCACCTCCTTGGATTTCTATATTTTAAACACTGTTCACGTATGGAAATTTTCCTCTTAAAATTTCTTTGAGGGTGCCAGGCAGTAGTGCAGCGGGTTAAACACACATGGTGCAAAGCCCAAGGATCAGCGTAAGAATCCCGGTTTGAACCCTGGCTCCCCACCTACAGGGGGGTCACTTCACGTGCTGTGAAGCAGGTCTGCAGGTGTCTATCTTTCTCTACCCCTCTTTGTCTTCCTCTCCTCTCTCGATTTATCTCTGTCCTATCCAACAACAACAACAATGGCAATAATAACAGTAACAACAAGGGCAACAAAATGGAAAAAAAATGGCCTCCAGGAGCAGTGAATTTGTAGTGCAGGCACCGAGTCTCAGAAATAACCCTGGAGACAAAACGGAAAAAAAATTCTTTGAATATGTTCTCTACTCTTTCTTCTCTCTTCTTCCCCAGGGATCCAAATAACTCTGATGTTCGTTTTTCTGATAGAGTCTGCTATTTCATTGAGAAGTGTTTCATTTTTTTCCTAAACCTTTCCTCTCCAAGAGTTTTAAATTCACAGAATGTGTCTTCTACTATGCATATTCTCTCCTCCACCTGGTTAAGTCTACTCTGGAGGCCTCCTACCTCAGCCTGAACTACATTCAAAGTGTCCTTTAGGCCCTGAAGTTCTGTTTCTATTTGGAGGTTTTTTCTTTTCCTTTTTCTTTTCTTTTCTTTTTTTTTTCTTCTCTTTCTCTTTCTTTCTTTCTTTCTTTCTGAGTTTGTGATTCTTTGGTAAAATGATTGCTGAGTTCTTAAATCTTTAGTTTCTTGAATCGATTTCATAATATGTTTTCTGAATTCTATACCTCTCATTTTTTCTAGTTCTGTCTCTGTCTGGTCATTTGGGGTTTCTGTCATTGCTGTCTGTTTATTTCTGTTTCCTCACTTAGTGTGGATTGTGTTGTTGTGCCAGCAGGAGGTGCTGTGGCTAAGGTGTTTGATTTCCCTGTTTGTGTATCTTGGTGGGGCAGAGGAGATTTTATCCTGAGTCACTGGGCCAGTTCTGTGCCCTTGATGTCAATACAGGGCCTTCCTGTTGCTCTTCCAGCCTCTGTGGCGCAATAGCAATAGACACTCAAGAAGTCACGGTTGTAAATTGGTGAGCTTTTAGGTATTTTTTTTCTTTTTAACAGTCTTTTTGTGCTAAAATTTGAACCTAGAAGTGATATGTCTCTACTTTAACGATGACTCTTTAGTCACTATCAGGCCACCCCATCAGCTGGGGCCCTATTTGGGGAGTCCTGAGATTCCCAAACAGACATGATGGGCCTAGACCTCGAATAAATCAATAAGTAGGACAATAATTAGGATCCACCTGCATATAAGATTTCAGGCTCAGGCAAAAAAACAAACAAACAACAACAACAACAAAAACACTAGTGTAGCCACAGGCCCTTTGGAATATAACTAAAATATGCCTACTAGCTATCTACAAAATGGAGGACCCCCCCCAACTCTTCATCTGCACTATTCCAGCCTTTAGGTCCATAATTGGTCAACAACTTGTTTGGCTTTATATGATAACTCTCTTCAGCCACCAGGTTCCAGATGCTACCATGATGCCAACCAGACTTCCCTGGACAGACAACTCCACCAATGTGTTCTGGAGTCCCCATTCCCCAGAGCCCTTCACCAATAGGGAAAGTGAAAGACAAGCTGGGAGTATGGATCGATCTATCAATGCCCATGTTCAGCTGGGAAGCAATTTCAGAAGCCAGACCTTCCACCTTCTGCATCCCACAATGACCTGGGGTCCATACTCCCAGAGGGATAGAGAATAGGAAAGCTATCAGGGGAGGGGGTGGGATACCGAGTTCTGGTGGTGGGAATTGTGTGGAGTTGTACCCCTCTTATCCTATGGTTTAGTCAATGTTTTCTTTTTATAAATAAAAAATTAAATAAAAAAAAGAAGTGATATGTCTCAGCTGCCAATCTTACTTGGCACCTGTCTTCTCTGAGCACCAGTTTTTAGTCCTGGGAATCATTCATTCACCCTCTTTCCCTCCACAAGCCACATGTAGCTATACTTATCTGTGGCTTAGGTGATTTCATTTCTTTCTCTTTCCTTCCTTTCTCTTTCTTTCTTTCTTTCTTTCTCTATTTCTCTTTCTTCCTTTCTTTCTTCCTTTCTTTCTTTCTTTCTTTCTGTCTTTCTTTCTTTCTGTCTTTCTTTCTTTCTTTCTTCCTCTCTAACAATTGTTTCTTTAACTCAGACCTGGAAGTGGTGAGCTTGAGCTGCCAAACTCCTGGTCTGACACCAGCTGTTCCTTAGTATGGCCTTTTAGTCCTGGGAATCTCTCCCTCACCCCCATTTTGTCCATGAGCCGCACATGTCTATACTCACCTGTGGCTTGATGAGTTTTTGGAAATAACTTGGTCATAGTTTTTGAGTTTTCAGGTGATTTTCATTGTTTTTCTTAGTTGACAGTGGGAAGCAAAGCATTGCTGTTGCTACTCCATAGCCATGCCTCTGGAAGTCAACCAGTAAAGGAGCATCGTTACACTCTTGATAAGAATATAAACTGGTGAAGCTCTTATAGAAAACAGTTTGGTGGGGGACGGGCAGAGGCGCAGTGGGTTAAGCGCATGTGGCGCAAAGCGCAGGGACTTGCGTAAGGATGCCGGTTCGAGCCCCGTCTCCCCACCTGCAGGGGAGTCGCTTCACAGGTGGTGAAGCAGGTCTGCAGGTATCTATCTTTCTCTCCCCCTCTCTGTCTTCCCCTCCTCTCTCCATTTCTCTCTGTCCTATCCAACAACGAACAACATCAACAATGGCAATAATAATAACCACAACGAGGCTACAACAAGGGCAACAAAAAGGGGGAAAAAATGGCCTCCAGGAGGGGTGGATTCATGGTGCAGGCAATGAGTCCAGCAATAACCCTGGAGGGAAAAAAGAAAGAAAGAAAGAAAGAAAACAGTTTGGATAATAATTAAGCAAGTAAACAGCGAAATATGATTAAAATATTAACATGATTAATACACACACATTGTAATGTGTATGTAACATTGTTTTCTCAGTTTGGTACATAGCAGTGCTACGTGCTCTTAATCTTTCTAGTCTATGGATAATAAAAAAAAAAGCAAACCATTTAAGTAACTGAAATAATATTACTATTGGATTTGGATAGATTTCTGTATAAGTACCAAATGCTAACAGAGTATGTCACTGAAGCTTCTTGGACAGACTTCCATTTTTCCTAAGGATCCACCATCAATAAGTGATTTAATATTTTTATACAGTAGAATTAGAAATCCACATCCTACTCTAGAGGGTATGTCATACAGCAGAACACATACCTTAACACAGGAGAATAAACATTTTTCTTTACTTGATCTGGGCAATTCAGATGTTGTTTCTACATTCCTTGGATAAAGTACACATCAACTTTTAAATTATTCCCTTGGTGTTTTGATTTCTGGCTGACTTCCCTGTACTCTAGAGATTTTTTTAGTTACAACCCCTGGTGGTGGTTGGCTCATTGTTACATCAGGGAAGGAACTAATATATATCAAAATATAGAAAACACAGATTTTATATTGTGGGTGGGGGAAGAGACACCTTCTGACCATTCTAAAGCTTCTGACTGCACCAGGTCTGATACTAGTAACTGGTAGGTGAAAAAAAAAAAAAAAAACAGTGTTGAAAATGTTATGATAATACTTAAATCAAACACTCTATCTCTGAGATAATGGGATGGATGTAATGATGAGAACAACAATGTGAAACAATGTGAGAATAGTGGTAGAGTGGTAATGAACAGATAGTCTTCAGTAAAGAGTGGACAAACTAGTCCTAGTTCTTTTGTTTTATATCCAAAACAAAATAAAATAGGGCATTGAGAAGAAGACATGTTTATGCTCTCATGTATACTATATGAACCATTCTTAGTCAACCTCAGGCCAAGAAAGTTGTTCTAATTTGTGGGTCTTTGGATAGTTTCAAGTATTAAATTAATCATCCAAAACTTAATATAATTTCACTTCTGAAATGAAGTCAGCTATAATGGTCTTCAGGATGGACACTGGGAGGATGAAAGAAGGTGCTGGAGTTGGTAGTAGCAATAACTTTGGAAGTAATGTAAAGAACAAAAAGCCTCACCAACTTCACTGTAAACCATTAACTCCCCAATAAAAAGATAAAAAATGTGACAGTCTAACTTGAAATTAATATGGACAGCATAGGTAAAATAGGTATTTTAAAAAGAAGAGAAGGGAATATCAGAAATCATGAAACAATCAGGAAATACCAAATAAATTAATAAGTCAATTCTATTTGGAAGTATTTGATAATTTCCCACCAAGTTATCTATTTATTTACTTAAAATGTATTTTAAAAAAACATTGAGGATCTTTTTGTACTGGAGCTCAGACATCAGAACAATATGTAGGTAAGACTTACTTTATGGCTTGTGATATAGTCTTAATAGTTACAATAATGTGAATAAATTTTGAACTGGAGTATACTCAAGTTAAAATTCTTTAAAGCTTCAATTCTATATGAAGATTTTTCAGAAAAACTTAAAATATGTGGGGGAGTTGGGCAGTAGAGCAGCGGGTTAAGCACAGGTGGAGTAAGGATCACCTCAAGGATCCGGGTTCGAGCCCCTGGCTCCCCACCTGCAGGGGAGTCACTTCACAAGCATTGAAGCCAGTCTGCAGGTGTCTATCTTTCTCTCCCCCTTTCTGTCTTCCCCTCCTCTCTCGATTTCTATCTGTCCAATCCAACAACAATGACATCAATAATAACAACAATAATAACTACAACAATAAAACAATAAGGGCAACAAAAAGGAATAAATAAATAAGTTTTTTAAAAAACTTAAAAAGTGTAGTATTATGTCTATGTCTATGCAATATTTATAAAGAATGTGATAATAAAAAAGAAAGTCTTCGAAATGGTGATTATTTATATGATTTGACCATCGTAAAAATAATTTAATGATGTACTCTTAACATATATCATATTGGGATAAATTATTCCCTAGAGTTCTGATGAATCTCTAGACTGTTTTCCATAGGGGTTGGACCAGCTTACCACCAGCACTGTAGGAGAGTCCCTTCCCCCCACAACCTCTCCAACAGTTAGTGTTTCTGTCTTTCCTAATGTGTGACATTCTTTTGTTTTTAAGTTTCTTTTAATTTTTTTAATTATCTTTATTTATTTATTGGATAGAGACAGGTAGAAATCAAGAGGAAAGGGGATGATAGGGAGGGAGAGAGACAGAGAGATACCTGCAGCCCTGCTTCACCACTTGTGAAGCTTTCCCCCTGCAGGTGGCAACCAGGGGATTGAACTGGGTCCTTGCACATTGTAACATGTGCACTCAACCAGGTGCGCCACCACCTGGCCCATGTGTGACATTCTTTTTTTTTTTTTTTTAATATATTTTTTTTTTCATTCTTTTTTTTTTAATTTTTTATTTAAGAAAGGATTAGTGAACAAAAGCATAAGGTAGGAGGGGTACAACTCCACACAATTCCCAACACCCAATCCCCATAACCTACCCCCTCCCCTGATAGCTTTCCCATTCTCTATCCCTCTGGGAGCATGGACCCAGGGTTGTTGAGGGTTGCAGAAGGTAGAAGGTCTGGCTTCTGTAATTGCTTCCCCGCTGAACATGGGCGTTGACTGGTCGGTCCATACCCCCAGTCTGCCTCTCTCTTTCCCTAGTAGGGTGTGACTCTGGGGAAGCTGAGCTCCAGGACACATTGGTGGGGTCTTCAATCCAGGGAAGCCTAGCCAGCATCCTGGTGGCATCTGGAACTGTAAACTCTAGTGTAGTCCTGCTTTCAGGTATATATTTTGCAGTAGTTTATGGATACGTGTGCACATAAGCTCTCATGTGTGACATTCTTACAGGTGTAAAGTGATATCTTGTTTTTGTTTTTATTTGCATTTCCCTGACCATCAGTGACTTTAAGCAATTTTTTTCAAGTGTCTGTTGGCCCTTTGAACCTCCTCTTTGGAGAAGATTCTGCCTATATCTTACCACAGTATTCAGTGGGGTTTCTGTCATTTTATTGTTGAGTTTGGTGAGTTCATTGTGTATTTTGGATCGACCTTCTTGTGGTGCATCCCGTGAGTACCCATTCACTGGGGAAATTGACGATCCTTCCTAGCCGACTGAATCCACATGGATCCCAGTCACTTTCAAAGCCAGCAACAAGCAGCTCCTGACAGCTTTCAACCTGACCTGTTGACTGGCTATGGAAGAAGGGCAAACGCTAGAAGAAGAAGAATTGTGTATTTTGGTTATCATCCTCAATCTAATCTCACTTATATGTAAAACTTTAGAATAAAGAACAGTAATGGAAAACATAAGGTGAAACCTGGAATGGGTGTGATGTAGCACACCAAAACAAAAGGGCTCAGGGGCTGGGCAGTGATGAACTGGGTTAAGCACACATAGTACAAAGCACAAGGACCCACTCAAGGATCTTGGTTTGAGCCCTCAGCTCCCCACCGGCAGGTGGATCACTTCACAGGCAGTGAAGTAGGTCTGCAGGTGTCTGTCTTTCTCTCCCCCTCTCTACCTCCCCCTTCTCTCTCAATCTCTCTCCATCCTATCCAATTTAAAAAGAAAAGGAAAGAAGAGAAATGGCCACCAGGAGCAGTGGATTAATAGTGTACGCACTGAGCCCCAATAATAATCCTGGAGGAAAAAATAAAAGATTCTGGGGAAGGAGGGGAAGGGAAAGGATGAAGGCACACTGGGGTCTAATGTGTTTCCTAGATACCAGTCAAGGGTTGTGCCTATATGTTAAAAACTACACTGTAAACCAATGTGTATTTGGTAATGTGTTGCTTAAATTCAGAGATTTATAAACTGTTCAAAAAAAACTTTAAAAATTCTCTAAAAATCACATTTCATATATCTCTATTAGTTTTTTTAAATATTTTTTATTTTATTTATTTATTCCCTTTTGTTGCCCTTGTTGTTTTATTGTTGTAGTTATTATTGTTGTTGTCATTGATGTTGGATAGGACAGAGAGAAATGGAGAGAGGAGGGGAAGACAGAGAGGAGGAGAGAAAGATAGACACCTGCAGACCTGCTTCACCGCCTGTGAAGCGACTCCCCTGCAGGTGGGGAGCCGGGGTTCGAACCGGGATCCTTATGCGACTCCCCTGCAGGTGGGGAGCCGGGGTTCGAACCGGGATCTTTATGCCGGTCCTTGTGCTTTGCGCTACCTGCGCTTAACCCACTGCGCTAGAGCCCGACTCCCCTCTTTTAGTTTTAAATTAGTACCTCTGGACCACATTTACTTATACTGTTCCCCTAACTCCCAAATTTAGTCCTCAATTCTCATTTCCTTTATCTCCGTGGATCAGTGAGGCTAACGTTCTGCCACAAAGCTTCCATCATGCTTTTATTAACTCATATTTGGTAGCCAAATTTTTAAAAATTTGTATTAGTGATTTAATAATGATGAACAAGGCTGTAAAATAACAGTGGTAAAATTTCATAAAGTTCCCACCACCAGAGTTCTGTGTCCCATTCCCTCTGTTGGAAGTTTCCCTATTCTTTATCCCTCTGAGAGTATGGACCAAAATTCTTTATGGGGTGCAGAAGGTGGAGGGTCAGACTTCTGTAGTTGCTGCTCTTCTGGCCATGGGTATTGGCAGATTGATCCACACCCCCCAGCCTGTTTCTATTTTTCCCTAGTGGGGTAAGGCTCTGGAGAGATGAGGTGAGATTGTCTGCCCAGGGAAGTCAGGATGGCATCATGGTAGCATCTGCAACTTGGTGACTGAAAGGTGGTAAAATATAAAGCAGAAAAAATAGTTTAATAAACAAGGCCAAAAGGTAGGAATAGAGCAGATGAAATTAGAGGTCTTCAAGTGGCCGGAAGCTAGGAAGTCCACTCTAGGTGTCTTCCAAAGAGCCCACGGCTTCAGTAATTTGTAAGCCAAACTTCCTTTCTTCTTTGTAGAAGTATTATTAATAGATCATCACTTGAATATAAATAAGCATTTTCTCTTTAATTTATAAAAAATATTTTGTTTGGTAAGGGTAGGTATAATAATGGTTATGCAAAGAGTCTCTCATACCTGAGGCTCTGAAGTCCCAGGCCCAATGCCCCACACCACCATAAGCCAGAGCTGAACAGTGCTCTGGTAAAAAATAAATAAAATAGATATATCTTTTTAAAAAGTATTTTGCTGTTTTTCCTTTTAAACAGATACTCACCAGAGAAATATAGCCTACAAATATGGTCTCTTTTTATGCTTAGAAGAAATGCAGGAATAATTTCCTCTCCTTTACAGCTTTCTTCATATTCATCAATATAATCTTTCTGTTTCTTCCATTTTCTCAGCCACTCAAATTTCAACTTAGCTCTTCTATTTGATATTATTAAATGTGAATGTAGATGCCAATTGTGCCCAAAGTAAAAGACACTCATCTTAGCTCCTCACAGTTTTATCTTAAAAACTAACCTAGTGGGAGTCGGGCAGTAGCGCAGTGGGTTAAGCGCAGGTGGTACAAAGCAAAAAGACCGGCATAAGGATCCCAGTTCAAGCCCCCAGCTCCCCACCTGCAGGGGATTTGCTTCATAGGCAGTGAAACAGGTCTGCAGGTGTTTATCTTTCTCTCCCCCTCTCTGTCTTCCCCTCCTCTCTCCATTTCTTTCTGTCTTACCCAACAATGACAACAATAGTAACTACAACAATAAAAAGAAACAACAAGGGCAACTAAAGGGAATAAATAAATAAGTAAATAAAAAATAAAAATACTAACCTAGTAAATTTTAAGTCTCTGCATCAATGTAGCCCAGAATCTCCTGAGTTATTCAATATTTTATTATCTCAGGATCTATGTGATAATCTTACTAAATTTCTAAAACTGGCAAGATAACTACTTTCCTGTGTTAATGAGAGCTTGCCTCGCTATATGAATTGTTAGTAAGGTGGAATTTGTACACAGAAACTTGGTTTTCCCCGAAGCATTTGTTCCCGTGAGGAGAGTTCGCAGTTCACTCACCTATAGAGAGGTTCTCTGTGCTCCTAGGTATCTTCATAGTCACCCTCTAGATACTACATCCCTTCAGACTGAATACAGGATGGGAATTCATTAGATGTCGCTAAGGAGGAGCAGGATTTTTTAGATTCTGCATGTAAATGAGAGCATGCACTGTTTTCTTTCTTTCTTTGACTGATGGCTATATTTCTTCAAATATTAATTTTTATAGTATCTAGCTTCTTGCCTCCCTTTAGTGAGCAGTTAAAGGATATTTGTAGGACCAGAGTACAGTGAGTAGGTGTAATACATCACCTTGCTCCCTGGATCAGAGTTCTGCAAGAAAGAGATTTCTTTCCTAGTGCACCTTGTTATTGTAGGTTGGGTTTTCTTTCTTACTTTTAAAGAAGGTATTTCTCTGTATCCTAATTTTCTGGGTGTTGATCTTTTATCACCAGCTGTGGAAGCTTGCTTATATGGGTACCAGGTCTATTTATGGATAGGTTGTTCTATCTCAAAATGTGTACGTTTGCTGTTCTGCAGGAGGAGGAAACACAGGTCCTCTCTGATCACCTGACTGTCTCGTTATGATGGTCTTAGCCTCAGTTAGTCACAGACCTCCTATAATTTCTAGAAATTCTTTCCTACCAGAGTCTTTGTATTTTCTTTTTTATTTTTTTTATATTTTTTATTATTTATTTATTCCCTTTTGTTGCCCTTGCTGTTTTATTGTTGTAGTCATCAATGATGTCGTTGTTGTTAGATAGGACAGAGAGAAATGGAGAGGGGAGGGGAAGACAGAGAGAGGGAGAGAAAGAGAGACACCTGCAGACCTGCTTCACCACTTGTGAAGCGACTGCCCTACAGGTGGGGAGCTGAGGGCTAAAACCGGGATCCTTAAACAGGTCCTTGCACTTTGCGCCACCTGCGCTTAACCCGCTGCACTACAGCCCGACTCCCTAGTCTTTGTATTTTCTATTCTCTATGTCCCCCCCCCCTTTTTTTATTGTCACCAGGTTTGCCACTGAGGTTCAGTGCCTACGGTACAAATTCATTTCTCCCAGTTACAATTTTTTCTTTTTTTTTTTAATTTTTCACTTGATGGGACAAAGAGAAATTGAGATGGGAGGGGAAGATAGAGATGGAGAATAAATAGAGACAGCTGCAGCCCTGCTTTGCCACTCATGAAGCTCCACCACTTCCCATGCAGGTGGGGACAATGTGCTTGAACCCCATTTTTTGAGCTTGGTAATGTGTGCATTCAACTGGCTGTGCCACTGCCCAGCTCCTATTTTCTAGATGTTTTTCTTCTCTTGTGAAAGTTAAAAAGTATTATTGACTCAATGACTTTTTTTCTAAAAAGAAGTCATCGCCACACATCACTATATATCACCATTTATTCTCTGTCATATTTCTCTTTTAATTTCCTCTTGTATCTTTTTCTTAAGTATTTTGTTTATTTATTATCAATAGAGACAGAGAGAAATTGAGAGGAGAAGGGGAGAAAGAGAAGTAAAGAAGCAGAGAGACACCTGCAGCCCTGCTTCACCACTTGTGAAGCTTTCCCCTGGAGGTGGGGAACAGGGGCTTGAACCTGGGTCCTTGCACACTGTAATGTGTGTGCTTAATCAGGTGCACAAACCAACTCCTGTCCCCTCCTTCTTGTCTCATCAATAGCAGAAATTGTTAATTTTATGTATGTATATTTTGAAGTTTTTTGCTTATTGTTTACTGACTTATTGTCTAGCTATATTTCTTTTTTAATTTCTTTATTGGGGAATTAATGTTTTACATTCAACAGTAAATACAATAGTTTGTACATGCATAACATTCCCCAGTTTCCCGTATAACAATACAACCCCCACTAGGTCCTCTGTCATCCTTCTTGAACCTGTATTCTCCCCACCCCAGAGTCTTTTACTTTGGTGCAATACGCCAATTCCATTTCAGGATCTACTTGTGTTTTTTTATTTTCTTCTGATCTTGTTTTCCAACTTCTGCCTGAGAGTAAGATCATCCCATATTCATCCTTCTATTTCTAACTTATTTCACTTAACATGAATTTTTCAAGGTCCATCCAAGATGGGCTGAAAACAGTGAAGTCACCATTTCTTACAACTGAGTGGTATTCCATTGTGTATATATACCACAACTTGCTCAGCCACTCATCTGTTGTTGGACACCTGGGTTGCTTCCAGGTTTTGGCTATTATAAATTGTGCTGCCAAGAACATATGTGTACACAGATCTTTTTGGATGGATGTGTTGGGTTCCTTAGGATATATCCCCAGGAGGGGAATTGCAGGATCATAGGGTAGGTCCATTTCTAGCCTTCTGAGAGTTCTCCAGACTGTTCTCCATAGAGGTTGGATCAATTGATATTCCCACCAGCAGTGTAGGAGGGTTCCTTTGACCCCACACCCTCTCCAGCATTTGCTGCTGTTACCTTTTCTGATGTATGACATTCTCACAGGAGTGAAGTGTTATCTCATTGTTGTCTTTATTTGCATTACTCTGACAATCAGAGACTTGGAGCATTTTTTCATGTGTTTCTTGGCCTTTTGGATCTCTTCTGTGGTGAATATTCTGTCCATGTCCTCCCCCCATTTTTGGATGGGGTTATTTGTTGTCTTGTTGTTGAGTTTGGCAAGCTCTTTATATATATATATATATATATGTTGGTTATTAAACTCTTGTCTGATGTATGGCATGTAAAGATCTCTCATTCTGTGAGGGGTCTCTTGGTTTGGGTAGTGGTTTCTTTTGCTGTGAAGAAGCTTTTTAATGTGATGTAGTCCCATAGGTTTATACTTGCCTTAGTCTTCTTTTAATTGGATTCATTTCATTGAAGATGTCTTTAAAATGTATGCGGAAAAAAGTTCTGCCAATATTTTCCTCTAAGTATCTGATAGTTTCTGGTCTAACATCCAAGTCCTTGATCCACTTGGAATTTACTTTTGTATTTGGTGAAATATAGTGGTTCAGTTTCATTCTTCTGCATGTTTCAACCCATTGTTTCCAACACCATTTGTTGAAGGGACTCTGCTTTCCCCATTGAATAGTCTGGGCCCCTTTGTCAAAGATTAGATGTCCATAGGTGTGGGGCTCACTTCTGGGCTCTCAATTCTATTCCACTGGTCAGTGTGTCTATTCATGTTCCAGTACCAAGCAGTTTTGATGACAATGGCCCTATAATACAATTTGAGATCTGGGAGTGTGATGCCTCCGGTTCTGTTCTTTTTTCTCAAGATTGTTTTGGCAATTCTAGGTCTTTTCTGGCTCCAGATAAACATTTGTAGCATTTGTTCTATTCTCCTGAAAAATGTGGTTGGGATCTTGATGGGAATAGCATTAAATTTGTAGATGGCTCTGGGTAGTATATTCATTTTGATGATGTTAATTCTACTGACCCATGAACATGGAATATCTTTCCATTTCTTTGTGTCTTTTTCAATTTCCTTGAGTAGTGACTCCTAATTTTCAGTATACAAGTCTTTCACTTCTTTGGTTAGGTTTACTCCTAGATATTTTATTGTTTTGTTGCTATAATAAAAGGAATTGATTTCTGGATTTCAATTTCTTCTAACTTAGTGTTTGCATAGAGGAATGCCACTGGCTTTTGAATGTTAATTTTGTAGCCTGACACCTTACTGTATTGCCTGATGATTTCCAAAAGCTTCTTGCTGGATTCCTTAGGTTTTTCTGTGTATACTATCATGTCATCTGCAAATAGGGAGAGTTTGACTTCTCTTCCAATCTATATGCCTTTAATTCCTTGCTCCTGCCTGATTGCTATGGCAAGAACTTCCAACACTATGTTGAATAGTAATGGTGATAGTGGGTAGCCCTGTCTAGTACCTGATCTGAGTGGAAATGCTTCCAGTTTTTCACCATTGAGCATGATGTTGGCTGTAGGTTTGCTATATATAGATTCCACTATCTTGAGGGATTTTCCATCTATTCCCATTTTTTGTAGTGTTTTGATCATAAAGGCATGTTGTATTTTGTCAAAGGCTTTCTCTGCATCTATTGATATGACCATGTGGTTTTTGGTCTTGCTTTTGTTGATGTGGTGGATCACATTGATTGATTTACGTATATTAAACCAACCTTGCATGCCTGGGATAAACCCCACTTGGTCATGATGAATAATCTTTTTAATATACTGCTGTACCCGGTTGGCTAGAATTTTGTTCAATATTTTAGCATCCATGTTCATTAGAGATATTGGTCTGTAGTTTTCTTTTTTGGTTGTGTCCCTGTCTGCTTTTGGTATCAAAGTGATGTTGGCTTCATAGAAGCTGGGTCTAGCTATATTTCTAAAATTATAATTCCATGAGTCAGAAACTAAGTCTTATTCATTGTCTTCACAGCAGTTATCACACAGTATATGCTCCCTAAAATTTGTTAATTTAACAAATGTTTAATTCATAGAAGTTATGTTTTATATTTGGGTATTTATATTTTGAAGGCATCTAGTGCACATATAGGTATATCATATATAAGTGTATATGTACTTTATGTATATTTAGGAGTAGAATTTCAATGTCATCTGAGATTGTTTTGGCGTCCATTAAAATACAAATGTAGGAGGTCAGAATTGAGGCCTTTATAAAATTTTAGGCCAGGTTCTGGTCATATAGGGAATACATGTCTTGATTTATTCTTTATAGAGGAAATGAAACATGAGTTAGTGGCTATGGCTCTGTGTGTGTGTGCATGTGTGTGCGTATGCGTGTGCGTGTGTGTGTAGGAGACATCTAATAACTGGGTTAATGTTCTTGGCTTATGGAATAAGGTTAGATGAAGCCAATTTAGATTGGCTGCTTGACTTTTGGATTGACTTACCCCAAGAATATATCCTTTTTTAACTTGATGATTCTGAAGAATAGAAAATAAAAACATTTACCAAAAAGGTTAGCAGGACATTTTTGCCCCCTGAGGAATAAATCAGGAAAGTTATTTATTAGTTATTAATTTTATGTCTCTCATGGACATTGAGGTATAAAAGTATATCTCTTTAACACTTTTTAAAAAAATTTTTTTAAAGATTTATTTTTATTCCCTTTTGTTGCCCTTGTGTTGCTTTATTGTTGTAGTTATTATTGCTGCCATTGTTGTTGGATAGGACAGAGAGAAATGGGGAGAGAAGGGGAAGACAGAGAGGGGGAGAGAAAGATAGACCCTTGCAGACCTGCTTCACCACTTGTGAAGTGACCCCCCCTGCAGGTGGGGAGCCGGGGCTCGAACCAGGATCCCTGAAGCAGTACTTGCGCTTTGCTGCCACCTGCACTTAACCTGCTGGGCTACCACCCGACTCCCTATTAAACACTTTTGAAGTGGTGAAATAAGCCATGCTGCAGGTCTGGGTGATAGCTTACCTGGTAGAGCACAGTCATGGATCTGAGTCCAGGTATCATGTGGTAGCAGCATGTTTAACATTTGGAGTATTTTTATTGTTTATATATATATATATATTTATATTTATATTTATTTATTCCCTTTTGTTGTTTCATTGTTGTAGTTATTATTGCTGTTATTGATGTCGTTGTTGGATAGGATAGAGAGAAATGGAGGGAGGAGGGGAAGACAGAGAGGGGGAGAGAAAGACAGACACCTGCAGACCTGCTTCACTGCCTGTGAAGCGACTCCCCTGCAGGTGGGGAGCCGGGGGCTTGAACCAGAACATTTGGAGTATATCACAGATGGTGAAATAGAGCTTTGGTATCTGTGTCTCCCTCTTTCCACCCTCTCTCCCTTTCTCTATAAAAATTTCGAATGTGATATGAGTATATAAATTAAAATCAGTATATTTACATATAACTCTATTTAACTATATGTTAAAATAAAAATTCCCTCTTTCTACATTATTCCAAACTGTTCTTCAGTGATGTCATTTAAAACAGAAGAAAATTAGATCACTTTTAGTTTTTATTATTATTTTAATAAAAATATTCTTTACTTTTACAAGTAGTAATATTGATTAGAAAGCCAAATAAAACAATGTCAAAATATATTTTGGAAAAAATAATTAATGTTTTACATTCAACAGTAAATAAAATAGTTTGTACATACATATCATTCCCCAGTTTTCCATATAACAATATGACTCCCACTAGGTCCTCTGTCATCCTTTTTGGACCTGTATTCTCCCCACCCACCCACCCACCCCAGAGTCTTTTACTTTGGTGCAATATCTTTCTGAAACACTGAGAAAAATGCAAGATAGAAGAGTGACAAGATATTGTCATAAAATAAGTGTCATTTCTTGGTATTTTTGTATAATATGGTTTTCTTATATTTCAAAGATTAGCCTGTATAAACTTTGGTTAAAGAGAAAAACGTAGATTCACTATAGATGAGACCTCAGGAATATCTTTGACAGAGTAAAATTAAAATATTGCCTCATCAGCACACCTGATATTAAACTAGGTTGAACGTTGGCTAGATTTCTTGACAACAAAACAACTTAGAACAGGATACAGTCTAAATACCTGTCTAAAATTTTACTAAGCCCAGAAGAGGCTTTCTAAAATAGATGTTTGAGAGAAGGTAGACTGCATTGCTGAGCTTCATAAATATATACATGAATTGGGGGCTGGGCAGTGGAATACTTGGTTGAGAGCACATGTAGCCATGTGCAAGGACCTGGGTTCAAGTTCCTGTTCACCACCTGCAGGGGGAAGCTTCATGAGCAGTGAAGCAGTGCTTCAGGTATCTGTCTCTCTCCCTTTCTGTCTCCCTTCTCCTCTCAAGTTCTCCATCCTATCAAATATAATAAAACACAGAAATTAATAGTATTAGCAATTTGAGGCTTTGAGTTCAGAAATTTGATAAATTTCATATGGTTTTAGTCTTCCTAATGTTCCTAATGTTCAGATCAGGACTTGCTCTCTCATGTCAGACCTCTTAATAACTTTAATCTATTTGATGATTTTGAAAGCAGTAGTATCACTCCAGTTAAATGCTACTTGAAGTAATTATGATTTCTTTATCTTTCGTAGCTAAATTATGAAAAAATGTGAAGAAATGGAAGTTGCAAATTATACCCGGGTGACAGAATTTGTCCTCACTGGCTTATCCCAGGCACGAGAGGTTCAACTAGTCCTGTTTGTTTTATTCCTCTCCTTCTACTTGTTCATTCTTCCAGTAAATATTCTTATTATTTTCACTGTCAGGCTTGACTCCCATCTGACCTCACCCATGTATTTCCTATTGGCTAATCTGGCCTTCCTGGACATTTGGTACTCATCCATTACAGCCCCTAAAATGCTCGTAGACTTCTTTGTGGAAAGGAAGATCATTTCCTTTGGTGGGTGCATTGCACAGCTCTTCTTCTTGCATTTTGTGGGGGCTTCAGAGATGTTCCTCCTCACAGTGATGGCCTTTGACCGCTACGCTGCCATCTGCCGCCCTCTCCATTATGCTACGATCATGAATCGGCGTCTCTGCTGTATACTTGTGGCTGTCTCCTGGATGGGGGGCTTCATTCATTCTATAATACAGGTGGCTCTCATTGTTCGACTTCCCTTCTGTGGACCAAATGAGCTAGACAATTACTTCTGTGATATCACACAGGTTGTCCGCATTGCTTGTGCCAATACCTTTGCGGAGGAATTAGTGATGATCTTTAGCAGTGGTCTTATTTCTGTGGTGTGTTTTATTGCTCTCCTCATGTCTTATGCCTTTCTCCTGGTCATGCTCAAGAAACACTCGGGCTCAGGTGAGAGCACTAACCGGGCCATGTCCACCTGCTACTCCCACATCACTATTGTGGTGCTCATGTTTGGACCATCCATCTATATTTATGCTCGCCCATTTGACTCTTTTTCCCTAGATAAAATAGTGTCTGTGTTCCATACTGTGATATTCCCTTTACTTAATCCCATCATCTACACACTGCGAAACAAGGAAATAAAAACAGCCATGAGGAAGTTGGTCAGCAGATATATTTTATGTCAAGAAAAGTAAAAGGTAAGTGGCATATTCTGGAATCTTTCTGAGGCTCTTGTCCTAAAGTAGGAAACATTTGCTGCTGTCACTTGCTCTTTCTCCATTATGTTAGAAAATAAAGAAATTAAGGTGGAAATAAATTTATTCACATTCTTCCTGACATTTCTGGCAGATCACCTTTCAAATGTAAGGTATAATGGTGATCTGCTAAAAGAAAGTTTTGCTAATTACTGATTGAATGATTGTTCTGGAGAGATTTTTAGCTGTGAGGAGACTGTTGAGGAAAGGTAAAAACAGAAGACCAGGTGGCAGAAGACCTGGTTGAGCGCACATGTTACAATGTGCAAGGACCCGAGTTCCCCACCTGCAGGAGGAAAGCTTTATGAATGGTGAAGCAGTGCTGCAGGTGTGTGTGTGTATGTATATGTATATGTATGTATGTATGTATGTATGTATGCATATCCCTCTCTACTTCCCCCCTCTTCTCTATTTCTGGATGTCTCTATAAAATAAAGATAATTAAAAAATTAAAAGAAAAAAAGTAAAAATCAATCTCAGGGACAATTTTTTTTATGAAGAAGTGGTTTACATAGGAATATGATCAGCTTCCCCTAACCTGGATGGTGCTTGGTAGGTCATCTTCCTGAGACTGGAAATAGTAGATTATTCTGTCCTTTGTCCCCTCCCACCTAGTTAATAATGGAAACTGAAGACTTATTTATATAAGCAGTTTCAACATGTATTTCAGGTGCTAGCCACTCAACAGTATTGGTGACAGAACCTAAGATTTTGTCATATGCTAGAAACAGATTTTTACAGATTCACAGCTGAGTGTAGTTTGATTGCTACATGACAGATCTTTCTTCTTTCAGGAGGAAACTTCTATCCAACTAGTGCCTTTTATACCCAGTCTCTATTGGCATCCTGCAGAGTTAGAGAAGGAGGAAAGAGATTCTTGGTTTTTCTTTTCTTAAAAGATTACTAGGGGGTCGGGTAGGAGACTACTGGATTAAGCATACATAGTGCAAGGACCTATGCAAGGGTCCTGGTTTGAGCTCCTGGATCCCCACGTACAAGGGGTCGCTTCTCAAGTGGTGAAGGAGGTCTGCAGGTGTCTGTCTTTCTCTCCCCCTCTGTCTTCCCCTCCTCTCGCAATTTCTCTGTCCTATCCAACAAGAGAAATGGGAAAAGATGGCCGCCAGGAGCAATGGATTTGTGGTGCAGCTACCAAGCTCCAGAAATAACACTGGAGGGGAAAAAATGACTAAATCATTCACCATTTTTATATATTTTGTGTGTTTGCTAATTCTGACATTCATAATAAAAATAAGTCAGATGCTGCTTTTGTTAGACATCTAGATGAATTGGTTCTCATATTCTATTAATGACTTATTTAATAATGAATGATTTATTATCCCCTGACACTCAGAACCCAGTTATTGAACATTTTTTTCAAAGTACTTGAGTTCATAGAAGTTTATTTACCTTAACTTCTAAATTCCAAAACTGTGTGGGTAGAAGTCTCTCCATCAAAGGGTAAGAGTGTTTTATGTGTTTTGAATTTTGGTCTTATAGTTTATTTGACAACATGTGAATAGTCCTCTGGAAATATGTTCCTGTCAGTATTGAGAATGAGCATATGTGAATGAATGATAAGAATAATCCCAGGTTTATTATTTATTTATAATCTATTATTATTACTATATGTTGAAGCTTCATACTTACATTATTACACTGCTCTGGGTAAATTCCTTTCCCCTCTCTCTCTCTCTCTCTCTCTCTTTCTCTTTCTCTCTGTCTTCTGGTAGAGACTGAGAGGGGGAGGGAGACAGGAGTGACACCTCAGGACTGCTCAACCATACATGAAGTTTCTTCCTTGCATTGTGCTTTCAGGTGATGGCTTGAGAACTTGAACCCAGTCCTCATCTATGGTATAGTGTGTGCCCTTCTGGGTAGATCCCCTAATTATAATCTGTTATTAACGCAGTTAGAAATTTTTCTCAGGACTAAATCACCTCAGGTAGAAAAAATGAAATGACAATTTATGGAGTTTATTCTTTATCTGGGGAATTTTCTCTTATGATGACCCTCTTTTATCTTTTTTAATTTTTTTTATTTAAGAAAGGATTAATTAACAAAACCATAGGGTAGGACGGGTACAATTCCACACAATTCCCACCACCCAATCTCCATATCCCACCCCCTTCCCTGATAGCTTTCCCATTCTCTATCCCTCTGGGAGCATGGACCCAGGGTCATTGTGGGTTGCAGAAGGTAGAAGGTCTGGCTTCTGTAATTGCTTCCCCGCTGAACATGAGCATTGACTGGTCGGTCCATACTCCCAGTCTGCCTCTCTCTTTCCCTAGTAAGGTGGGTCTCTGAGGAAGCGGAGCTCCAGGGCACATTGGTGGGTTCTTCAGTCTAGGGAAGCCTGGCCGGCATCCTGATGACATCTGGCACCTGGTGACTGAAAAGAGAGTTAACATACAAAGCCAAACAAATTGTTGAGCAATCATGGACCCAAAGCTTGGAATAGTGGAGAGGAAATGTTAGGGGGGTACTCACTGCAAACTCTAGTGTATTTCTGCTTTCAGGTATATATTTTGCAGTAGTTTACGGATACGTGTGAACATATGCTCTCTCTCACAGAAACTGGTGTATATCTAGGTTTTGGGACTTTGTTAGAAAGTGAACCACCTGAGATGGAATTAGAGTATACTATGAAAGGAAAGGTCTCACCCGAGTAATGAAGCTGAAGGGTTGTCATTCCACACCTGAAGTCTCTGGACACAGTCTGAAGTGAAGCATGTTGAGGTGGCAATTGTTGCGTTGGTTAGGTTGTGATCGGCAGATGCAATATTATTTGATATGGATTGGGAGAGGCATACGGGAAAGTGGGCCCTATCCAAGGGTTCCAGGACTGGGAGAAGTAGAGGCTCTATAGTGGAGATATGAGGTTCCTGCTGTCTTAGGGTTCAAAAAGACAATCAATAGTTAATGTTTTCATCACATTATTTGGTAATTGGGTTAACTTTGAAAAATCCTTTTGTTAGGGTTTGCTGTACAGTACCCAGTATCTTGTATATAGCTGTGCTATTGGTTGCTTCTGATCTACTTGGTCTAGGCTTTTGAGAGAGTCTGCATATCAATTACACAGCCTATATATTGAAAAGATTCAGTTTGTGTTCTGAAAAACTTCAAGACATACAATTAATTTTCCCCCTCTCGTATTAATTAGCTAGTGATTTATATGACTACATTTTACTAGGAGTGTACATAAACACCATTCCCACCACCAAAAGACTGTGACCCATCCCTCCCACCCACTCCCACCCCCCACTGGCCCAGGAAGCTGCATGTCTACCCCTCACCACTGGGTTTTTACTTTGATGCCCTACTTACAATTTGATCAGGTCCTGCTTTTAGTTTCCCTTTCAGATCTTCTTCCTCAACTTCTGTTGATGAGTGGGATCATCCCATACTCATCTTTATCTTTATGACTTAGCTCACTTAACATAATTCCTTCTAGCTCCGTCCAAGATGGGTCAGAGAAGGTGGGTTCATTGTTCTTGATAGCTGCATAGTATTCCGTTGTGTATATATACCACAGCTTTCTCAGCCACTCATCTGTTGTTGGGCACCTGGGTTGCTTCCAGTTTTTAGCTATTATGAATTGTGCTGCTATGAACATAGGAGTACACACTTCTTTTTGGTTGGGTGTTATGGAGTCCTTGGGGTATAACCCCAGGAGAGGAATTACTGGATCATATGGAAGGTCCATGTCTAGCCTTCTGAGCGTTTTCCAGACTGCTCTCCACAGAGGCTGTACCAATTTACATTCCCACCAGCAATGTAAAAGGGTTCCTCTGTCCCCACAACCTCTCCAGCATTTGTTGCTGTTGTCCTTTTTGATGTATGCCATTCTTACAGGAGTGAGGTGGTATCTTAGTGTTTCTTAATTTGCATTTCTCTGACAATCAGTGACCTAGAGCAGTTTTTCATATGTTTGTTAGCCTTTTGGATCTCGTCTGTAGTGAATGTTTTGTTCATATCCTCTGCCCATTTTTGGATGGGGTCATTTGCTTTTTTGGTGCTAAGTTTGCTGAGCTCTTTATATATTTTGGTGATTAGTTTCTTGTCTGATGTATGGCATGTGAAGATCTCCCATTCTGTGAGGGGTCTCTTTGTTTAATAGTTGCTTTGGATGTGTAGCCTCTTTTATCTTTAATGTTACAGTGACTTCTCTTCTGAGAACACAAAGACACTGACTGCAATTGATTCCTGAATTTTGAGTTGACTTCTCATCGCCTGGAAATGAATAAAACAGTAGACTTCTCTAATACTTTGCAACAGTTTGTGTGCACACACACACACACAAGGGAAAAGATCTAATATGTGAAATATATGCAAATGTGTAATATATATTAAAAATGAAGTTGTTTCTAGATTTTTATTACCTCACTGTTATTTTTTTGTATATGAATCAGTAGTTTAAGCTTCACTTATTTAAGATTTAAGAATATATATATGGAAAAATTATATCTGACTTAATAACCTCTGAATTAAACTGCTACCACAGAAGATTATTTCTTAAGAATTCTGAAGCTAAGAATATGAAGAAAATATACTAGAAATAGCATAAGAGAGGAATGCTTAATTAGAAAGGCTGTTGGGAACGTGTCACTTGGTAACATCTAGTAAGCTGTGACCTGGCCTGATTCATGGAGGACATGGTTGGTCATCTCAACCTCAAGAGGACAGCTGTCTGCTGACATTTGTGATGGTGACAAGCAGGAAGGCACATATAGAAGCCATAGGTAACTGTTAAATACTGCAGCTAACCCTTTACAAAATATATGGTGCAGAATGTCAAATAGTACTGACACTTTGAAATCCTGACTTGGACAATGAGCAGGAATGGGAAGCAGACTAGTTTATGATAAATAGGTATTAATCTCATATACAATTTTTGTGTGTGTTCATTGCTATCTTAAATAATAATCTAGTAGCCTCAGTTATGTGGGTAGAATCCTTGCCTCTTAATTCTATTTTATCTTTGCTACTCCTAAGTCTTATTTAGGTCTTTTTAAATATCTATTTATTTGTTTACAAGAGAGAAAGGAAAAAGAACCAGAGAATTACCCTGGTTTATGTAGTGCTGGGGATTAAATTTAGGACCACATGCTTGTAAGTATAGCACTCTATCCACTGTGCCCACTCCTCATATATATATTTTTTTTAGATCTTCCAGTCTCAGGCTGGGGAAATAGCATAGTGGTTATGCAAAGAGACTTTTATGCCTGAGGCTCCAAGGTCCCAGGCTCAATCCCCAGCACCACCAAATACTAGAGCTGAGCAGTACTCTGGTCTTTCTCCCCTCTCTCTGTATCTTTCATTAAATTAAATAAATAAAATATTTTTAAAATCTTCCAGTCTCTCCTATACCTCATACCTTCCAAAACTGCTATTGAGTATATATTTTCATTATCAGCAATATCTGGATTGAATAAGCTAATATCTTTAACACTAGATAATGATTATGCTTGAAATTACTCACTAATCTGCCTGAAATTTTAGAACCCAGTTCTACTCCCCAGAACTGTGTGTTGTTTTCAACATTAGCAAGCTGTGTTTACTATTATATCTGGTTTTTAAAAAGTTACTATCCAGGAAGTCGGTCGGTAGCGCGGCGGGTTAAGCACAGGTGGTGCAAAGCTCAAGGACTGGCGTAAGGATCCTGGTTCGAGCCCCCGGCTCCCCACCTGCAGGGGTGTCACTTCACAGGTGATGAAGCACTTCTGCAGGTGTCTATCTTCCTCTCCTCCTCTCTGTCTTCCCTTCCTCTCTCCATTGATTTCTGTCCTAGCCAACAACGACAACAACGATAACTACAACAACAATAAAAAACAAGGGCAACAAAAGGGAAAATAAAAAATAATAATAATAAAGAATTACTTTTTAAAAAAGTTACTATCCAAACAAAAATAAAGTTCTCCTGCTATTATTATGAAAATAAATCCACTATAGTTAAAAGCAGATCATAGGATGGGGGGGGGGGTATTGCTAGTCTCTCCCTTGGGAGTGAGTCTTTCCTTTAACAGAGTTTGTGAACTCTCACTGATTCAGCTCTGCTGGAATTAGGCCAGTTTGCCTCTCTTGCTATCACTGCACAATATAATTAATCACCACTAAGTAAATAGAGGTGAAATGGGAAAAAAGCTACACAATCCTTCAGACAAATATAAGCCTTGATTTTTCTTTTTTTTTTTTTTTTTGGCCTCCAGGGTTATCACTGGGGCTCAGTGCCTGCTACTGGAGGCTATTTTTACCCTTTTGTTGCCCTTGTTGTTTATCATTGCTGTTATTATTGTTGTTGTTAGTATTTTGTTGTTGTTATTGGTGTTGGATAGGACAAAGAAAAAATGAGAGAGGAGAGGAAGACAGAGAAGGGGAGAGAAAGACACTTGCTTCACTGCCTGTGAAACAGCCCCCCTGCAGGTGGGGAGCCAGGGCTCAAACTGGGATCCTTATGCCGGTCCTTGCACTTTGCCCCATGTGCACTTAACCCACTGTGCCACTGCCCAGCATCCAAAGCCTTGATTTTATAACTTGCAAAACTGGCATTTAAACTAAAAGGCATGGTTTTAAACATTAAACAAAAAAATCTGGTAGTATTGTTTCCCATAGAACTTCTGAAGAAACTATCAAAACAAACTTCAAGAACCCATGTGAAGACTGAGAAACCAGAATAGAGAGGGAGAGGGAGAGGGAGAGAGAAGAGCTGAATATTGAAAATATCAATCTGGGTCTGAGGCTGAAATGAATGCGGGAATTGGCATAGCTAAGCAGTGAAGTGCTATATCCCTTCACAATGCTCAGAGTGGAACTGAGTTTAACTCCATCTGGTGACATTCAACAGCTTCCCTGGACCACTCACTAACAACAGATGCACATGTTGAATAGACACCTTTGTAAATACCTGGGTGAACTGAGAAATTAAAAAAAGGGGGGGGCCAAATGGTGGCATACCTGGCTAAGCCACATAGTACTATGCAGAGGGACTGGGTTCGAGCCCCACAGAGGGGACGCTTCATGAACGGTGAAGTAGATCTACAGGTGTCTACCTTTCTCTATATATATATCTTCCTTGTCCCTCTCAATTTCTCTCTGTCCTATCAAATAAATGGGGGGGGAGAGCTAAAAAAGATGACATAGAGTCTATAGCCATAACACATGGCACACAACCAAATCTCTTCTGATCTTGGAAGAAAGATGGCATAGAATATTTTGACTCTAAAGATTGATGAGATTGGGAACCCAGAGAAGCAGTCAGTGACTAAAATAGAAACTTTTTTTCCTGTAAAAAATTGTGTTCCTTTTAAGTCCACAAGTATTAGTGACTGCACATGGATAGACAGAAGACAAAGTCCTGAGTCTACTCAAAGATAAAATCAGTCAACACCAACCTGAATCTCAGTGGAAGTATTCTTAAGATAGTGGTAAAACAGGGGGAAAAAATTGAACCTAAGAGCCTAAGAGGGAAAAAAAAGAATTATGAGCTATGATGAGTTTACACATACTATTTTGCTTTGAATTATATTGAGTACTTCAGCTTCTTCAAATGCTGATTTAATGCAGACATAAACATATAGCTTCCTTATTATCCATTCGTCCTACACATAAGCTTGCAGTCAGAAGAAATGAAAACATCTCCACAAAATGACTTATCAAGCCCCCAGTCCCCATCTGCAGGGCAGAGAGCTTCATAAGCAGTGAGGCAGTGTTGCATATTTCTATCTCCCTCTCTCTCTCTCCCTATGTATCTATCTCCATCTTCCTCTTCCCCCTTGACTTGTCTCTATCCAAGATAAATAAATAAATAAATAAATAAATAAATAAATAAATAAATAGGAAATGTAACAGAATTGGCAAAACAGCTCAGCTGGATAGTGTGTCTACATCACCAGGTGCACACCCCAGGCTCACATCTCACCTGGATGGCATTAAAGGACTTACTCAATGCTTCAATGTCTTTATCTGAAAAAGAAATAAATAAATATTTATTTTTATGCTTTCTTGTCAAAACACATCATTTCTTGAAGGGTACAGCAGAAGCTGATAACTTTCTGTTGTGAGACATAGAAAAAATGGGCATATGAACTAAGATAGAAATAAGATAGAAAGGAGTTTATCTGTGTAAAAAATTATTTTTAATCTTTTGAAACAGGAAAATATTACTTATTCAAACATATGTAACTAATACATATTTTTATAAATATATATAACTAATATATATTTTTTAAAAAACCAATATATTTAAGGCAGATATTTTTCCTGAAATATCCCATATGTTTATAAATTAAACAGAGTCCACACACTTATGTCATCTGAGGTCTCATGAGTTATTCTTCCTGATACCTCATAGTTTGTCAAGTAGTCCCTTTGACTAGTCCTCCAAAATGCATCTTTAGTATAAATTATCTCCTCCATCTCTTCTTGTCTTCTAACCTGATCTACCATTTTCTCTTATCTATCTTTCTTCAGGTGTTAGGCATCACTAATATGCTCTTCACTGAATGTGCCTGATTTATTTATTTATTTATTTTGCTAGCCGAATTATGTTTACTCTGATACACTGATCACCTACTTACCACTTGACTACATTTTTTCTTTTCTTTACAAATCAATATTTTCATATTAATTATGCTATTTTTCTCCTTTTGAATTGAAGTATAAAATGTGAAATAGGGAGTCGGGCAGTAGCGCAGCGGGTTAAGCGCACATGGCGAAAAACGCAAGGGCCGGAGTAAGGATCCCGGTTGGAGCCCCGGCTCCCCACCTGGAGGAGGTCGCTTCGCAAGCAGTGAAGCAGGTCTGCAGGTGTCTATCTTTATCTCCTCATCTCTGTCTTCCCCTCCTCTCTCCATTTCTCTCTGTTTTATCCAACAACAACAGCTATGACAACAATAACAACTAACAAGCACAACAAGGGCAACAAAATGGGAAAAAAAATAGCCTCCAGGAGCACTGGATTCGCAGTGCAGGCACTGAGCCCCAGCAATAACCCTGGAGGCAAAAAAAAAAAAAAGTGAAATAATCTCTATTTGCTTCCTATTCACTAAGGCCTCATAAACATGTTTGTCATTTCACTGTGTCTGTCACTGATGGAATGTTGATTTTTAGAATCACAAGATGACAACGTATCTCTTTAACTGATATGGATTTGAATCTCTAGTTTAGTTTGTTGATATTATCTTTTTGCCATTCTAATGATTCCCACTGAAAGTGTTCTATAACTCTGTTAGCCTCCAAATTCCCAAAGTACATTCTCCATTGCATCAGAAATTGGCTGTGTATTCCAACATAGAAGAGGCCCTTGTGTGAGAAGAGATATTTAAGAAGAAAGGGAGGAGTAACCAGCAACTATCCCTTCTGTTCAAAGCTGATGCTTACTGTATGGCAGTTGTGTCGGATTGCTAGAGAGGTAAAGGTTTGTGTTGTTTTTCATGTTTGTGAGGAACAAATATAAAACATAATTTGAAGTCAATATTATAACTCTTTGGCAGGGGCCTCTGTGTTAGAATGCAATGGTCAGGATAACAAAAGAAGTCTCATATGTGAGGTCTGAATTCAAGAGCACAGCAGCATTTTCTGTCTGTTCTCAATAATACAGTTCTTTAATTCCTCCTGAGATTTAGGGTTACTTTAATGAGAATGTATAAAGAATATTAAAATATCAATTGTCTTAAGGCTGTTAATACTACACAGGTGTGGAGGATATTAGCTGGTAATGAATTCTATCTGTTAACCACTTAACAGAAGACTATTGTATGATTAGAAGTAAAACAAAGGCAGAATGAAAGAACATAAATCTTTTTTTATTAGTTATTTAATAATGATCGACAAGATTGTGGGATAAAAGTGGTACAATTCTCACCACTAGAGTTCTTATCCCATCCCCTCCATTGGAAATTCCCTACTCTTTATCCCCCTGGCAGTATGAGCCAAAGATCTTTATGGGGTGCAGAAGGTGGGAAGTCTGGCTTCTTTAATTGCTTCTCTGCTGGGCATGGGCAGTGACAGATCGATCCATACCCCCAGCCTGTTTCTATCTTCCCATAGTGCAGTAGGGCTCTGGAACATAACTCTTAACTTCAGAGGATTATAGAGATTTCTTCTAAGTATAGAAACAACCTCAGTGTTGAGAAAGAACCTGGGACTTTGGAGCCTCAGGCATGAGAGTCTGTTTTCATAGCCATTATGCTATCTACCCCTCTGCCCTTTACATCAAGTTTTTATGCACAGAAGTGGTAACTAGGGTAACCAATGTGTACTTAGAACAAGAGAAAGGATGAAAGAAAGAGAGAGGGAAGGAGGTAGAGGTGGTAGGAGGGAGAAAGGAAAAAGGAAAGGAGAGAAAGAAAGAGGAAGGAAAAGAAAATGAAGGGAACACTAAAACTAATTTGAATAGCATACGTAAATTAGGGGGGCTTTAAATTTTTATAGAAAATGATGTATATGTATGCATGTAGTATGTTTTGGTGTATGAATGAACATTGCCACACACATATTTGTGCCTATGTAATGTAATCTATCTTATCATTCCCACTTTTGACGGTACATGGTGAGCTCCGTTACTATTTAATTTGGATCTCGACATATAGAAAATGAGATATCGGGCTGAGGGCTGGCACATCTGGTTGAGTGTACTCTTCACTGGGTACGAGGACCAGGGTTCAAACCTGGTCCCCACCTACAGAGAAGGGAACTTCACAAGCAGTGAAGCAGAACTGCAGGTGTTTCTCTCTCTCCCTCTCTACCAACCCTCCCCTCTCAATTTCTCTCAGCCCTATCAAATAAAAGAAAGAATAAAAAAATAACTTCCTTGAAAAAATAAAAGGTATCTGATATTTTTAATAATCATGTCATTGTAACTATATCTTTGTTGACTTGATTTTATGATTTATTATTTTTTCTTCCTTCTACATTCCCTTTATTCTATCTTCCTTTAGGGTTGAGATGTATAGCAATTTTCTCCATCCTGTATATTACACAGTGCTATTTGTAATCAACTATATAACTGGGGCCTTTTAAATTTTGATTCTCTACTTCACTGTGACATTATTCTTTAGCTCAGGAGTCTTCAAGTGTAATGTTGTCTTCATTTAACCTATAGAGCATTTTTGAGCAAGTGTAATCAGTAAGTATTTTATACGTATTTAAATTATATTATCATTTAAATAAACTTAAAACTTTCAAAATTAGGGCTTTAGTTAGGGGGGATAAAATAATACATTCATAGACATTTTACCATTTTCATACCAATAAATTATTATGCGCATTGGATTAACACATTTTCAGTTTGGAAACAAAATTGAAAGCATCAGTCATATCTCCAAGACATCTAGAATTACTTTTATTTAGACCAGGTTGATAGTCTATAAGGAAATATTTCAAGTAGATAAGCTTTAAAAACCTTCAAGTAACATTCCTAAGGTATAATTGACATATAGCAAATGTACACTTTTGTATATTTTAAAAATTCAATGAATTCTCAGCCAGTAGGAACTTGTAAACTTTATAAATATGGCACTCTTCTGTCATCTTTAAAACTCTTCTGTTATCCCAACCTCATAATTACCACTTCCACACAAATATAATACTGAAGAACTTGTATTTCATTAATTTTTTTCTCAACTAAAAAACAATGTTCATATGCCTGATGCAAATCATAAACAAGTCCTGGGGCAAGGCATTCCATAGTTCCCTGTGAGAAAACAATTGACGGAGGACTAAAGTACTAAAGTCACTGAATAGTGACTTTAAGGTGAGGGTGGTGGGAGGAACTGTAGAAGAAGAAAGTATAGAAAAGATTTCTCAAGTGGGCTGGAGAGACAGCATAATGGTTCTGCAGATTTTCACTCCTAAGGCTCTGAGATCCCAGGTTCAGTCCCCAGCCCCACAATAAGCTAGAGCTGAGCAGTGCTCTGGTCTGTCTGTATCTCTGAATCTCTGTATCTCTCTCTCATTAAAAATAAAATAAAATATCTTAAGAAAAAAAGAAAAAGATTTCTTAGTCTGTGAGTGAGTGAGTGATGCACTAACAAGATCTGTATCATATGTTCTTGTCAATTAGAGAAAAGCTATGGCCTAAATGGAAGAGGTACAAATAAATTCTACTCCTTGCCATTCTGTAGGCAGAGGAGATGGACACAGAAAATGTCACAGTGGTGGATGAATTTATCCTCCTTGGTTTGACCCAGTCCCGAAATATTCAGCACCTGGTTTTTGTAGTGATTTTAATTTTCTACCTCATCATCCTCCCTGGAAATTTCCTCATCATCTTCACTATCAGATCAGACCCTGGCCTCTCAGCCCCTCTCTACTTCTTTCTGGGAAACTTGGCCTTCCTGGATGCATCTTACTCCTTCATCGTGGCTCCCAGGATGCTGGTGGACTTCCTCTCTGAGAAGAAGGTGATCTCCTACAGAGGCTGCATCACTCAGCTCTTTTTCTTGCACTTCCTGGGAGGAGGAGAAGGGTTGCTGCTTGTTGTGATGGCCTTTGACCGCTACATTGCCATTTGCCGGCCACTACACTACTCAACTGTCATGAGTCCTCGAGCCTGCTATGTCTTGCTGCTGTCTCTGTGGTTTGGAGGCTTTCTCCACTCCATTATCCAGGTGGCCCTCATTCTCCGCTTGCCCTTTTGTGGCCCAAACCAACTGGATAACTTCTTCTGTGATGTGCCGCAGGTCATCAAACTGGCCTGCACAGACACCTTTGTGGTGGAACTCCTAATGGTCTTCAACAGTGGCCTCCTCACCTTTCTGTGCTTTCTGGGACTTTTGACTTCTTATGCTGTCATCATCTGCCATGTACATGGCTCTGCTTCTGAAGGGAAGAACAAGGCTTTGTCCACATGCACCACTCACGTCATTATTATATTTCTCATGTTTGGCCCTGCAATCTTCATCTACACTCGCCCCTTCAGGGCCTTACCAGCTGACAAGGTGGTTTCCTTTTTTCACACGGTGATCTTTCCATTGATGAATCCTGTGATCTATACCCTTCGCAACCAGGAGGTAAAATCTTCTATGAGGAGGTTACTGAGCCGGCATATCTGTGAATGAGTTTTATAATAAGAAGTCAAGAAGTAGAGATTCTGATTGCAAATCCTTATTCAAGAAGTATTGTTTTTCAGTTAGTGTCTTCTATGTCAGATACCATGGAGGGCAATGCAGGAGAATTATGGATAACTAGAAAATATGTCTATATATCTATATCCATATATATATACATATATTGATGTTTTAAGAATATAAAATAAGACACTGGAGTGGTTGGAGTATAACCAAGTGTGAGAGATACAGGGATTGAGTTAAATTTCATGTGGCTGTATAAATCAAATCATTAGGGTCTTTCATATTATGAGATGAGGAGTTTGTATCTTTGCTAATTATGATTCATTGTCTTATCAATATTTTAAGCAGTAGAGTGAATCATGAAAAATTGCTTCTTTTGTGGTTTAGAGCATCTTCAAGATTCTGGGACGAGATTAACAAATTACAAAATGTCAAATGTTATGTGGCAAGAAAATATTTTAAAATATTCTATCTCTTCCTTTCTCTTTCACTTTTTACCCAAAATTGTATAGAGGGATAAAAAAGAATATAATTGATTTTATGAAACTACATTCTGAAATTATTCCATTTGACTTTTTTTTTAACAACTTCATAATGATGATTAATGGCTGTTTATAAATCTTCCTTGGGTGCTAAATCTGTTCCTCAGTTGATTTCATTCTGAGGATTACAACATTTATAGTTATCTGATACTATACATTCTGTTGAGGATTATATAAATCCTTCCAGTTATTTTAAATATAATGGAGCTAGTGTGATAAATTAGATATTTATAAAAATTTAATGAGGTAGAAGGCCATTCCGTATGTTGAATGTACAGATAAAGCTGCTAGGGAAACATTATAAAACTAATGTGCATGTTAAATAATACCTGCAGTGTATATGAGGCAGTCTGAGAAGAGGGTATTTGGTCACTGCACAGCTCTGGCTTCTTTTACTGACGATGACGCATGAACCCAAGTCCTCCCACATGCAAGTTCTGGGTGCTATTTCTCGGCCTCTGAGATTTGTATCAGTAGTTCACTGGATAACCTCAGCAAAGCACACTACTCTTTCCAAAGCTGGTAGTATCACCCAATTTGTTTGTAGTTTGACTAGAACAAACAGAAAAGGGTCAGGCAGTGTCACTACACACTCAGCAGAGTGCACACATTACCACAGGCAAGGACCCAAGGACCCTTAGTCCCCACATGCAGAGTGGAAGTTTCATGAACGGTGAAGCAGTACTACAGGTGTTTCCCTTTCTCTCTTCCTCTCTCTTCCCGCTTCCCTCTCAACTTCTTTCTCTGTCTCTATCAGCAGAAAGACAGAGGGGGAAAAAGTAGTCAGCAGGAGCACTGAATTCATCATGCAGGCACAAAGCTCTCTTGGCAATAAAATTACTTAGTTAATTTGTTAAAATTATAGAAAAAGGAGGAATTTATCCCTTCTTTTTTGCTTCACCAATTGACTGATTGAGCTGGAACATTTCATCTCTCTTTTTTTATTGACCCTTTTATATATATATATATATATGTTAAATGTATTATGTTTACTTATTTATTTTATAGAGACAGTCAGAAATCAAGAAGGAAAGGGGAGATAGAGAGGAGGAGAGGCAGAGAAATACCTGCAGCCCTGTTTCACCACTCAAAAAGCTTTCCCTCAGCAGGTGGGGACAGTGTACTTGAACCCAGGCCCTTGTGCATTGTAGCATGTGCACTTTAACCAGGTGCACCACCACCTGACCCCTATAATTGATCCTTTAAAAAAATATTTATAAAAAGGAAACACTGACAAAAACCATAGGATAAGAGAGGTGCAACTCCACACAATTCCCACCACTAGAACTCGGTATCCCATCCCCTCCCCTGATAGCTTTCCTATTCTTTATCCCTCTGGGAGCATGGACCCAGGGTCATTATGGGGTACAGAAGGTGGAAGGTCTGGCTTCTGTGATTGCTTCCCCACTGAACTTGGGTGTTGACAGGTCGATCCACACTCTCAGCCTGTCTCTCTCTTTCCCTAATGAGGCGGGCTCTGGGGAAGCGGGGTTCCAGGACAATTGGTGGGGTCGTCTGCCCAGGGAAGTCTGATTGGCATCATGTTAACATCTGGAACCTGGTGGCTGAAAAAAGAGTTACCATATAGAGCCAAACAAATCATTGACTAATTATGAACCTAAAGGCTAGAATGTTGCAGATGAAGATTTGGGGGTCTCTGTTTTGTAGATAAGCCTATTTGAGTTATTTTCCAAAGAGCCCATGACTATACTAGGTTTTTTTTCCTCTTTTTTAAAAATTTCTTGATTGGGGAATTGATGTTTTACATTCAATAGTAATTACACTAGTTTGTACATGCATAACATTCCCCAGTTTCCCATATAACAATACAACCCCCACTAGGTCCTCTGTCAACCTTCTTGGACCTGTATTCTTCCCCCCCCCACCCACCCCAGAGTCTTTTACTTTAGTGCAATATGCCAGCTAGTTTTTTTTCCTGAGCCTGACATCTATTCAAAGAAATAGAAAATGATACCAAGAAATGGAAAGACACCCCATGCTCATGGATTGGAAGAGTTAATATAATCAAAATGAATATTCTCCCCAGAGCCATATACAAATTTAATGTGATACTCATCAAAATTCCACCAAGCTTCTTTAACAGAATAGAACAAAAATTACAATCATTCATCTGGAACCAGAAAACACCTAGAATCTCCAAAACAAGAGTCCGTACTCCCAGAGGGATAAAGAATAGGAAAGCTATCAGGGGAGGGGATGGGATACAGAGCTCTGGTGGTGGGAATTGTGTGGAGTTGTGCCCTTCTTATCCTATGGTTTTGTCAATGTTTCCTTTTTATAAAAAAAAAAAGAAATGAAATGAAATGAAATAAAGAAACAGAAATGGAGGCATCACACTCCCAGATCTCAAACTATAAGGCCCACATAATAATCAACAGCCTGGTACTGGAACAAAAATAGGCACACAGACCAGTGGAACAGAACTGAAAGTCCAGAACTAAATTCTCATACCTACAGACATCTAATCTTTGATAAAAGGACCTAAAGTATTAAATGGAGGAAAGAGGCTCTCTTCAATAAATGGTGCTGGGAAAACTGGGTTGAAAAATGCAAAAGAATGAAACTGAACCACTTTTCTCTCACCAGAAACAAAAGTCAACTCCAAATGGACCAAGGACCTGGATGTTAGACCAGAAACTATCAAATACATTTCATTCCTTTTCTCACAACACATGCTGGGTTTTAACACCAGTTCCCCAGTTTTCTTGAGCCTCTGCACCCAAACTTTCTTCCAAATGGAGATTGAGAGAAACAGAGGAGAGAGGCCAAGGGGAGAGGCAAAAGGAAGACTCCACAGTGCCTCTCCACCACTCATGAAGCTGTCCCCTTGCATGGTGCTCCTAGGTGATGCTGGGAGTGTAAACCTAGGCCCTTCTGCATGGTAAAGGATGTGCTCTACCTGGTGAGCTATCTCCCAGCCCACTCACTGATATTTTAATTATGTGTCTGTATTACCAGAATGTTCTGCATTCCTTGAAGTCAGAATTTGTTATATCAACTGTGTATTTCATCTCTTGTGAACTGATTTTCTCTGGTAGATAAATTATCAATATTAACTGCTAAGAAGTTAATGAGTAAATAAACAATTAATTTTTTACATTGGAAATATAATTGGGAAAATATGAGAAAATACAGAACTTCATCTAATATATGTAATTTAATAAAAATAATACTTTTAAAACTGATTTTGTGGCAGAAAGGAATATTGATGACTGATATACACAATAGAAAAAGATATGCCTGTCTAGTAATTTGTTCATGAAAATATTTGTTTTTTCTTTAGAGGAGAGTGGTAGATAGAGAGAGACAGACATCTGAAGCACTGCTTCACCACTCTTAAAGCTTTCCCACTATAGGAGGGTGTTGGGGGCTCAAACCTGGGTCTTTGCACATTGTAGCTTGTGCTCTTAACCAGGTGCACCACCAACCATTCCCCCTAGTATTACTTCAAAGTACTTTCTGGTTCATTTGCTATTACTTCTTTCTTTCTCTCTTTTTGGCCATTTTGGCATTCTAACTCTATGATTTAAGATTGTGTATTTTTTTTAACCAAAGTACTGCTCAGATCTGGCTTATAATGGTGGTGCAGGGGGATTGAACCTGGGACTTAGAAGCCTCAGGTGCAAGACTGTCTGTCTTAGGTCAACTTGTGGTAAGAACTTTTGAATACATTCATTGTTTTCTTAGCTTTTCTTAAATTCTATATATGTCTAAGGTGATAAAGATTTTATAATTTGGTTTAAAAACCTCCACCCTAAGAACAAACATAAGTTTTCATATTGAGATGGTCATTAAGAAACTATGTATAGTCATGGGCTCTTTGGAATATAACTAAAATAGGACTACTATCTACAAATCGGAGACCACCCAACTCTTCATATGAACTATTCTAGCCTTTAAGGTTCATGATTAGTCAACAATTTGTTTGGCTCTATATGGTAACTCTTTTCAGCCACCAGGTTCCAGATGCTAACATGATGCCAACCAGACTTCCCTGGGCAGAGGACCTCATCAATGTGTCCTGGGGCCTCACTTCCCCTGAACCCCATCTCACTAGGGAAAGAGACAAGCTGGGAGTATGGATCGACTTGCCAACACCCATGTTCAGTGGGGAAGCAATTATAGAAGCCAGACCTTCCACCTTCTCCACCCTTTGGTTCATACTCCCAGAAGAATAGGAAAGCTCTCAGGAGAGGGCATGGAATAGGAGTTCTGGTGGTGGTGGGAATGTGTGGAGTTGTATTCCTCTTATCCTATGGTTTTTGTCAGTGTTTCTTTTCTAAATAAAAATTTTTTAAAAAAAGAAATAATGGAGGGTCCATATTATGCTTATAATTATAGGGAAAAAATCACATTCTTAAAGTTTTTGCTATACCCAACATTCTCACCAGGATTTGCTTTTCTGTCCTTTCTAATGTGTGACATTCTCAGAGGTATAAAGTACTATCTCATTGTTGTCTTTATTTGTATTTCTTTAATAATCAGTGAGTTTGAGCATTTTTTTTCATATATTTGTTCACCCTTCGGGTCTCTGTTGAAGATTCTGTCCATGTCCTCTCCCCATTTTTAATAGCGTTGTTTATTTTGTTGCTGGGTTTAGTGAGCTCTTCATGAATTTTGTTTATTAGCCTTTTATCCAGTGTATGTGATAAAAAGATCTTCTCCAGTTTTATAGGGTATCTTTCTGTTTTAGTAATGGTTCCCTTTGCTGTGCAGGAACTTTTCAGTTTAATGTAACCCCAATGATTTATTTTTCATTTTGTCTTCATTGCTGTTAGATTTAAACCTTTGAAGACATATCTGAAAGAATTTAGCTCTAGATTATGGTAGTGCTAAGGAGCTTCACAAGTGGTGAAACATGCTGCAGATATCTCTGTCTCTTCTCCCTCTTTATCTCCCTCTTCATAGTCAACTTCTCTCAGTGCTTCTCCAAAATAAATAAAGCAAATTAATTAAATATTCAGTTGTGCTACTGATGGCACTATCTCCCCAGATTATCTTAATTTTCATTTCAACAGTCTTCAATAGAAACACAGGGTTGTTTGTGTTTTAGTTTAATCACAGTAAAAGTACAAATATTGACATCATGACACTTACTTTTGTGCCTATATAGGAACAGCTCACTTTTCCTTGAGGAAATGGTCTATCATATAGCAAATGTTTCTTTTTCTTTAAGGGGAGTTATGACTTCAAAGTATTCTTGAGCAGTATTCACAATTTCTCTGCTATGAATTTATCACAAGTAGCATGCTGAATCTCATATACTCATTAATAACTTGGCCACAGTACTTATTTAGGGTCTGAACAATGGTACTAGGTACACAAATCTTAAAGAGTGAAAAGAAAGTTTAATATTAGAGATAAAAATCTGAGCCTTGTGGTAGAAGGAAATTTGTAATGTTGGTGTCTCTAACAAATTTTATGTTCTGTTAAATTTTACCTTAAATTTAATTTTAAATGTTGCATTAAAATATTATTTATCTTGGTTATTAAGGTTTTATTTTTCTTTTAGGTTTTGTGCCTGAGATATGAACCTCAACCTATCTTGGCCTTTCCTGTTTTTATCAATAATTTCTCATCAGTATTTATATTTTTCCCTTTTAATTTTATTATAAAATCTAAGTGAACTTTTCTTAAACTCTATTTAATTTTCACTGAGTGAATGTTTCTGTTATAGCATTCGTTGATAGGATTTTGGCTTTAGAATTCAAAATTATACCAGTGTGGCCTTAAAATATTTTAAAAATATTTAAAAATATTTAAAATTTTAAAATATTTTAAAACATTTAAAAATATCTACTACCCCTTAAAATTCTCTGGCATTTTCTCTTGCCTAATTTAGTTGAAAGACCAATAATTCCCATTGGAAATATTCAGAAAGCATGTAGTAGTCTCAAATCTCCAAAGTATTGCCTCCATTGCATCACCAAGAGGTAGAGGAGGTTTCAAAAGCTAAGGTTGCCTATGTGAGAACAAATGTTTATGAATTATAACAAGAATGGTCAGTTCATGTTTGATCAAGAGCAAGGAAATAGCTACATAATGACGGTTACATAAAACCCTTAAGATCCTAATTTCAAGGAGGAACTATTCACATTTAGAAGAAACAAAAAGAGAGGGCAATAGAGAAAAACATTGGAACTTTCCTGCTTCACTTACCTTGGAATGCAATGGAATAGAGGTCAGACTAAGACTAGTCAGAGACTGACATAATTCAGCGATGCTGCGATTTCTATCCCCTCTTCCAATAGATCTTCATCTGCTTTTTATGCTTAGAATTACTTTAATGATAGATAAAACTTTTATTCTATTATTATGATTAAGCAAAATGACCAATAGCCTTTGGAGAGCTGACATTTGATGTTAAATAACAAGGAACATGCAAGTAACTCATGTATTTCATTTTCCTTATTAGAAGAATATGAAAGGGAGGAAAATGAGGAAAGCTTAGAATAAGGACTCCAAAAAAGAAAAAAGAAACACTAGACTTAATGAATCTTTAGACTAATCCAGATCTCTTAATTTCCATACTCCATGTATTTGTAAGTCTTTTCTATAGACTTTGGCTTTATTATTCATCAACAGAAGAATCTGAACATTTTTGTAAAATACATAAACTCATTAATTTATACTTCAGTAATGCTCAAGAATTAGTCGATGTAAAATAGATTTTTATACTCAGTTTGGGGGGAACTTTGTTAAATATCTTCATTTTATTAGAGTAATACTACTAAGACTTAGTTTTCTCAAATTAGGCCAATCACTCATTTTTCAGATTCACTTATATGCAGTAAAATATAAGGAAATGGAAAGCAATTCGTGAATGGTTCAGAGTTAGTAAATTCAAGAAAGATGTCATTCAGGAGAAAATTGTTAGTACTGATAAATAAACCACACTTTTTCTTTTGTAGATTAAATACTTAGTACAATAAAAAACATATACATTTCTCATTTTTTCTTGATAAGAAACAGCAGGTGGATTTCTTGTTTTGTTTTTAGATCACAATGACAAGGATAATTATAGGTATAACAGGGTTGGATGCACATGTGTTCAAGTAGAATGTGAAAAAGTCAGCGTGAAAATATGAGGGGTATAATATGATTAAGAGCAGATTTAGAGAAAGCTGAGTTAATAGGAAAAGAAAATTAGAGGGAAATTAAAAACAAGTGAACGGGGAGAAGAAACAAAACAATCACATTAAATTAGGGAAATAAAGACTTGATGATTAAAATGATCAAGAAAAATAAGCAGAAAAATTAATGAAAGAAGCATTGGAAAATATTTCAAAGATATGAGAATGTAAACTCCTTAGACTCTCAATGTTTTACTCCCAGAGCTTTTCTGACTATGGTTTTCAGACTAGCCCTGCATATCAACAGTGTCGATCTTTGGCCTAATGTTGAGGCAAATCACTTTTCCCTCACCTTCCCACTCTTCAGCAGAGTCAGAACGCTAACTTTGGTAATGCCAGAGTTAAATGACTCTGAGCTACTGAAATGGTAAGAGGGAGTTGAATGTCGATATGGTGGTAAGGATTTAGATTTCTGTCTCTAATATCTTTCTTGTGAATTCAGCTAAAATAAATTAATTTTAAGGAAAGTTATAATTTTTTTCAGAAACTTATTTTGTTATATGAGACATTCCTGTATCTATGCCAACCACCATTTCAAAAGTCACAATTATAGAAGTTTTCTATTTGAGTATAGAATGTAGGAAAAAACAGACCAAATACATAAGGTAGCATGGTATTCCATCTGTTAGGGAATAGGAACTTAAAAAGCAAGGACAGGAAGGGAAAATATTATAAAGTGAAACTTAGACTGGCTGTAGTGTATGTCACCAAACCAAAGGACTCTGGGAAAGAAGGAAAAGAGATGAAATGCAGGGACATCGGAATCTTGGTGCATAATGGTGGAAAAGGACCTAGACTGTGGGAGGGAGTGTTTTTCAGATATCTATCATGGGGAGATGAGAAATTGTACCAGAAAGTACAAATACTGAGATGTAGAAAAGCACACTGTCAAATCTCTACAGAAGCCCATGGTCGAATGGGAATAACAGTATGACTTTGAGAACAGTGTTTTTGTTTATTTCCTTGTTTGCTTTATATCAGTAGGCAGGAAAAACTTGCAGTTTTCTAGGAGAAAACTTGGAGAAAGTTGAGGCACCTTGATGGATATGTTATTATGCTATCACTGAAGTGATAGATATGTTAAATAACTGAGTTGGAGAGCTAGGATCTAGACAGAGGAAACCATAGTAACAATAAATAATGCTTCTTGATGTACTGCAGATAGAGGAGATGGAGAGAGAGAACAGCACAGTGGTAGCTGAATTCATCCTGCTTGGTCTCACTCGGTCTCGAGAAATTCAACTCCTCGTCTTTGTGCTTGTTTCAATTTTCTACCTCATCATCCTCCCTGGAAATTTCCTCATCATCTTCACTATCAGATCAGACCCTGGCCTCTCAGCCCCTCTCTACTTCTTTCTGGGAAACTTGGCCTTCCTGGATGCATCCTACTCCTTCATCGTGGCTCCCAGGATGCTGGTGGACTTCCTCTCTGAGAAGAAGGTGATCTCCTACAGAGGCTGCATCACTCAGCTCTTTTTCTTGCACTTCCTGGGAGGAGGAGAAGGGTTGCTGCTTGTTGTGATGGCCTTTGACCGCTACATTGCCATTTGCCGGCCTCTACACTACTCAACTGTCATGAGTCCTCGAGCCTGCTATGTCTTGCTGCTGTCTCTGTGGTTTGGAGGCTTTCTCCACTCCATTATCCAGGTGGCCCTCATTCTCCGCTTGCCCTTTTGTGGCCCAAACCAACTGGATAACTTCTTCTGTGATGTGCCGCAGGTCATCAAACTGGCCTGCACAGACACCTTTGTGGTGGAACTCCTAATGGTCTTCAACAGTGGCCTGATGACCCTTCTTTGCTTCCTGGGCCTTCTGGCCTCCTATGCTGTCATCTTGTGCCGTGTACGAGGATCTTCCTCTGAGGGGAAGAGCAAAGCTATTTCTACATGCACTACCCACATCATTGTTATTTTTCTCATGTTTGGTCCTGGCATCTTCATCTACACTCGCCCCTTCAGGGCCTTCCCAGCTGACAAGGTGGTTTCTCTCTTTCACACCGTGATCTTTCCTCTGTTGAATCCTGTGATTTACACCCTTCGCAACCAGGAAGTGAAAGCTTCCATGAGAAAGTTGTTTAATCAGCACATATCCTAACTGCAGAAAAACTAGGGAAACCGTTGTTTTTTTTTTTCTTTGTTTGTTTGTTTTAGGATTTGTAGAATTTACATTTAAGATTAGTTTTTTTTTTCCAAAATATTGCATTTGTTGAAAATCTTTGCAAAGATTGTTCAAAGTACTGGAGAAAACTATTTAATGAGACAAGTAAAGTTATTGCTGTTTTAAAATTTCAGCTAGTTAAAATAAAGTCATTACAAAATAAAATAAATACCATAAGCTCAGAAGCAGATAGTGTCTTAAAGAAGTTAAAAGCAAGGCCATGATAAGTAGAGGGCAAGCGCTTAAAGTGGGAGGTCACCAGTTTACATTTCATTCTCAAACAGGGCCTTCTCAGGGCAACGACTTTTTGGCTGATATCTGATAAACTGTCAACTAATGTAATACCTGGAGGCAGAACATTTTAGGCAAGGGGTGTTAAATCAGTGAATTGGGGTGGCAGTGGGAGAGGGGGTGGGCGGCAGCACACAGAGTTAAGCGCACATACTGCAGAGCACAAGGACCGACCAGCACAAGGATCCTGGTTCCAACCCACACCTGTAGGGGGATCACTTCGGCATCGATAAGGCAGGTCTGTAGGTGTCTATCTTTCTCTCCCCCTCTCTGTCTTCTCCTCCTGTCTCAATTTCTCTTTTCCTATCCAACAACAGCAACAACAACAGTAACAATAGCAGCAACAACAATGGAAAATAGATGGCCACCAGGAGCGGTGGATTCTTACTGCAGGCACTGAGCTCCAGCGATAAGATAACCCCAGAGGCAAAAAAAAAAAAAAAAAAAATCAGTGAACTGGTGTTATATTTGAGGAACACAAGAAATTTCAGATTGACTTAGCTGCAATTACTAGAGTTAAAGTAGGAGATACCGGTTATGTTCATAACATACATGAGTCTATGATATTTGCATGTCTTGTTTTTTTCCCTTGTACTTGATATAAGAGAAACTGTTATAAGGCCTGGAGCTACAGAATGATTTATTTGCTATATCTTTGTAAAGGCCTAAGAGCTGTAAAATCAAGATCCTATGCAGGTACTAAAAGAATTGACAATACCAATAGAGAAACATACTTGGATTTTTTTCCTTCCTTTTTCTAAGAAATAATGACTTATTTACAAAGCTGTTGTCACATAAATATATTTTTTCATCTCCCGGTGATAGGTACCTATGCACCACACCCCCCCACTTATATTTTAAAAGACACTAAACTACCAATTTTGAATTTAAAATTAAATGGAGTCAAAATATCTCACTGTGTCCATGTAAAAAGACTATGGAAATTTTCATTTCCCTTTCTTCAGAATTTCCACCTTTATGACGCTTAGTTGTTTGTCATCTCTTTGCAACTGATTTTACAGAGTATAATGATAATTATTCCTTGGTGTGCTAGTCTGAAACTTACTGTGGATAGAAGAAATCTGTCTAATTATCTTTACTTAATATAATTTACTATAAGTAGTTGACGACTCAGGAAGAATTCAATCTGAATGTGTTGGGATGTATCCTGGAGCTACACAGCGCATGTGGGCTTTCAAGGAGCTGTTCTTGCCACAGTCAGAACCACCTGCTATTTAAAAAGTTCCACACATTAGCCATTGGCCTAAAATCAACACAATGCTCAAGGACTCAATACAATACGTAACCAGGTTCAAGCCTCCAGTCCCCACCTGCAGGGGGAAGCAGTGCTTCAGCTCTCTCTCTCTCTCTCTCTCTCTCTCTCGTTTTCTTTCGTCTTTCTTCCTCCATCAATTTCTCTGTCTTAGAAAATAAATCAATAAATATTTTTTAAATCAATATAATGACCCACATGTACCAGATGCCTCATTGCAAAACTACAATTTCTACCACTGCCTCACTATCTTTTTTTTTATTTTTGTGATATAATTTTTAAATTTATTTATAAATTGGAAATAAAGACAAGATCATAGGATAAAGAGTACAATTTCACACAATTCACACCACCAGAACTCCTTATACCATCCACTCCCTTGAAAGCTTTCCTATGTTTTATCCCCCTGGAAGTATGGACTCAGGGTCATTGTGGGGTGCAGAAGGTGGAAGGTCTGGCTTCTGTAATTGCTTCCCTGCTGAACATGGACATTGGCAGGTCAGTCCATACTCCCAGCCTGCCTCTCTCTTTCCCTAGTGGGGCAGGGCTCTGGGGAGCTGGGGTTCCAGGACACATTGGTGAGGTCCTCTGCCCAGGGAAGTCATCTGCAACTTAGTGACAAAGTAATGAAGCTGGAGGGTTAACATCCTACACCTGGCGTCTCTGGACACAATCTGAAGTGAAACATGTCGAGGTGGTACTGGTTGCATTGATTAGGTTGAGATCAGCATATGCAGTATCAATTGGTAGGTATCAAGAGAAGCGTGCTGCCTTACTATCTGATAAATTTATGCAAATGCAGGTTTCATTAGAGTACATTGAAAGGGCAAATCCAGAGCAAACTGACAATCAGAGTGCATGGAAGTTGTGACTTATTTTTTATTTTAAATAGAATTAAAATATTTATGAGTACAAGTCATGTGAATGTTAAGTATTCAGGATGTAGAAAAATGTGCTCAAGAAACAACCAGTGGCACTGCTATACAAGATACTGGGTACTATACAGCAAACCCTAACAAAAGGACTTTTCAAAGTTAACCCAATTACCAAATAATGTGATAATAACATTAACTATCCATTGTTTTTTTGAACCCTAAGACAACAGGAACCTCACATCTCCACTATAGAGTCTATATTTCCCCCAGTCCTGGAACCTTAGAATAGGGCCCACTTTCCCGCATGCCTCTCCCAATCCATATCAAATAATATTGCATCTGCCGATCACAGCCTAATCAACACGAGTGCCACCTCAACATGCTTCAGCTCAGACTGTGTCCAGAGACTTCAGGTGTGGAATGACAACCCTTCAGCTTCATTACTCGGGTGAGACCTTTCCTTTCATCGTATTCTCTAATTCCATCCCAGGTGAATCACTTTCTAACAAAGTCCCAAAACCTGGATATAGACCAGGTTCTGTGAGAGAGAGCATATGTTCACACGTATCCATAAACTAGTGCAAAATATATACCTGAAAGCAGAAGTACACTGGAGTTTGCAGTGAGTACCCCCCAACACTTCCTCTCCACTATTCCAACCTTTGGGTCCATGATTGCTCAACAATTTGTTTGGCTTTGTATATTAACTCTCTTTTCAGCCACCAGGTTCCAGATGCCATCAGGATGCTGGCCAAGCTTCCCTGGACTGAAGACCCCACCAATGTGTTATGGAGCTCTGCTTCCCCAGAGACCCACCCTACTAGGGAAAGAGAGAGGCAGACTGGGAGTATGGACCAATCAGTCAACGTCCATGTTCAGCGGGGAAGCAATTACAGAAGCCAGACCTTCCACCTTCTGCAACCCACAAAGACCCTGTGGGTCCATGCTCCCAGAGAGATATATGGGAAAGCTATCAGGAGAGGGGATGGGATATGGAGATCGGGTGGTGGGAATTGTGTGGAACTGTACCCCTCTTATCCTATGGTTTTGTTAATGTCTCCTTTCTTAAACAAAAAACAAATTTAAAAAAAAGTTGAGAATATATAAACACACACACAAAAAAAGAAACGAAAAATGTGCTCATTGCTCCAATATCTCCTTCTCCACCCTCACTCGCAGACTGACAGGCTGATTCCTATTTCACTAAGGAAAAGGAGCATTATTTATTGACATTATCTTCTGATAGGAACAAGTAACCAAGCTCATGGTTTTGAGTGTTCTTGTAGTTTTTGTTTGTTTATTTGGTTTTTACAAGTCCCTTTATAATTTCTTGAAGGGCAGGTTTAGTGGTGGTAGATTCCTTCAACTTTTACATGTCCATGATCCTGGGGCCTTTTGCATTAGTGAGTTCACTGCTCCTGAAATGGCTTCTTTTTCATAATTTTTATTTCACACAGATAAACAGAATCAGGAAAACATACAATAATACCAGAGATGACACACCCATATTATTCAAACCCAGGATGCACACATGGTAAGGCACATATCCTAACTGGTGAACTGTTTTCCAATTCGTGGTCCAAAATATTGATTTTTAAAAACATCTTATTTCATATTCCATATCTTCAGTCTAGTTACAAGTCTTATTATTCCATGATAAAACTGACAGGGGAGATAGTCTCCTGATCAAATTCTTTCACTTAGGTCAAAGTCATCATCTTTGTCTACCTTATGGCTGTAGCTTCTTTATTGGTCTAACTTCTGCTTTTGTCCCATTTTAATTTATTCTCAGCCAGACACTAGAATAAACTGCTTAAAATCATGTCATCACCCTTATTTTCTCAAAGCCCTCAATGGCTTCCAGAGATAAAGACTTTTCCACATTATCCATGAAAATCCATATGACATGACAGTCTATATATTCATATCTCCTACCACTTACTATGCTCAGAATTCTTAGCCCACAGCTTCCCATCTCACTCCCTCTGTTCAACCTTTCAGACTTACAGATCCTTGGAATATGCCAGCTGCCTCTCCCCCACATACAAACCCAGGACCTTTGCTTTGCTATTTCTTATGTCTGGTGATTTCCCAAGACTTTGTCAAGGTTCACTTCATAATTTATTACAGAGAGTTCCTTAGATTCAGTTTCCATAGGGTGGCTGAACCACCCTATGGAAATTTGCAGCTCACTCACTCCCACATTGCTCCATATCCTTCTCCCCTAAATAACTTTGATCAGTAATAATTATTTAACTTAGCAGTCTATTGTTTTGCACTATGCTATATAACATCCACAGAAGCAGAGATTAGTTTGTTTTGTCTATTGCCTGGCATATACGCCACTCAGAAATATCTAGTATTAAAATATTTTCAACTTAATATATACAGATACAGTTTTATTTTTATAAAAATTGGAGGTCATTATACATGTAGATTATAATTGGTTTGTTATTATTAAAAGCATGCCCCGGGGTCAGGCGGTAGTATAGCGGTTTAAGCGCACGTGGTGCAAAGGATCCAGGTTCCAGCCCCCAGCTCCCCACCTGCAGGGGAGTTGCTTCACAGGCAGTGAAGCAGGTCTGCAGGTGTCTTTCTCTCCCCTTTGTCTTCCCCTCCTCTCTCTATTTCTCTCTGTCCAACAACGACATCAACAACAACAATAATAACTACAACAATAAAACAAGGGCAACAAAAGGGAAAATTTAAAAAAAGTTTAAAAGCATATCCTATGTAAGTAAAGATCATATACTCCTAGAAGACTAAATTATTTATTGCCGCATTATGATCACTGTTTATTTAAATAATTCCTGCTTTTGTACACTTTGATTCTTTTATTATAAACTAAGTTTTCATAAAAATGTCTTTAAAACATTTCATTTGAGTATTTTCTATCGACATATTTAGTACAATAGAGAGGGCTGGGTGCTGGCGCATCTGATTAAGCACACATATCACTCACTATGCGCCAGGACCCCAGTTCAAACCTGTGTTCCCTACCAGTAGAGGGGGATGCTTCACAAGCAGTGAAGCAGGTCTGCAGGTGTCTCTGTCTCCCCTCCATTCTCCAATTCTTTCTGTTCTATAAAAAAAAAAAAAAGTAGAAAAAGGGAGTTAGACTGTAGCTAGCTGGATAAGTGCACGTGGTGCAAAGCACAAGGACCAGCTTCAGGATTCCGGTTCAAGCCCCCGGCTCCCCACCTGCTCCGGAGCCACTTCACAGTCGGTGAAACAGGTCTATAGGTGTCTGTCTTTCTCTCCCCTTCTCTGTCTTCCCCTCCTCTCTCCATTTCTCTCTGTCCTATCCAACAGTGACAACATCAATAACAACAATAATAACTACAACAACAATGAAAAACAAGGGCAACAAAAGGGAAAATAAACAAATAAATATATTTTAAAAAGTAGAAAAAAATAGAAAATTTGGACACTGGCACTGAGCTCCAGCGAAGACACTGTTGGCAGTTAAAATGAAAAAATCCAACAAAATAAAAAGAAGTACAATTACTGGATCACAAGGTATAAATACCGATATATAGCAAAATTTAATCGATTCTATTTTTATCAATAATTATAAATTTATCCCTTCTCATAATTTGTAATTGTAATATTTGCTTTCTATTAAAGACTTGCCCTTTGGAGCTTTTGAACAGATTGCAGCGTAGAAAGCCAGGCAGTGACAGACTAGGTAGAGCATATTCATTAGCGTTGGGATCCAGGTTCAAGCCCCTGGTTCTCACCTTTCAGGGTCAGCTTTACAAACAGTAGCAGGTGCTCTTTCCCACTCCTTCTCTGATTCCTCCTTCATTCTCAACTCCCTTCCTGCCTATCAAATAAAATAAGAAAAATAGTGGCCACCAGGAGTGGTGAGTCCACGCAGGTGCAAAAATTCATCAGTAAGTCTAGTGGCTGAAGAAAAAGAAAATAGGAAGGGAGGAAGGAAGGAAGGAAGGAAAGAAGGGAGGAAGGAAGGAAGGAAGGAAGGAAGGAAGGAAGGAAGGAAGGAAGGAAGGAAGGAAGGAAAGAAGGGAGGAAGGAAGGAAGGAAGGAAGGAAGGAAGGAAAGAAGGGAGGAAGGAAGGATGGAAGGAAGGAAGGGAGGAAAGAAGGAAGGAGAAATGATACAGGACTTGCGTGCATGTGATTCTGATTCACATTCCTGCTCAGCATATCAGAGGGACTCTGGCTCTCTCTTTCTCTCTCTCTCTTTCTCTTTCTCTCTCTCTCTCTCTCATTAAATGAATAAATTCATCTTAAACAAATATTTGACCTTTGGAAAAAGATAAGACTATTTAGTATGCCTTTCAATTTTGATAATTTCAATCAGTATTTAGTGGCTAAATGTATTTTGATGCATCTGATCGTCATGAGAAATGCTATTATTATTTTTTCTATTTGATTTATAACACCAATTGTCTTATGAAGTAAATAGAAGCTATAATTTATGTTTGAAAATATTATTCAGGTCTTTAAATGAAACCAGCTTCTACCAAGATGGAATAGCTGGAGCTGAATTTAGCTTTCTGCCTGAAACAAAATAATTAAAGAACAATTTTTCCAAAACAACAGATTTAAACACTGTACATCATGCAACCATCAGATTATTTCTGATAGTTTCTATTTTATGCATTTTAGGCATTTCATTTCAGATATTTTAGCTTTCATGTCCGGATATTTTATCTGTGCCTTTTAAAATATCTTCTATTCATATCTTTATGTCTGCATTTTTACTATGTTGTGAAGTACATACACTGTATTTTGGCAACTATTTTCAAATCCCTGATGGATAATTTACTCATCTCTCTAATTTTGGGGTGTTTGTCATGATTTCAATACCGTATTTCCTGCTAGCAAGAAAACACAAAGCAAACCTTGGACTGGGTCTAATACATTGTACCAAAGTAAAAGAGTCTGGGAAAGGAATGAAAGGGAGGGAGTAGAGGAAACCTTGAAGTTTCTTTGCATGATGCACAAAGAGATGAGTAATTGTACCTACGCTTCTGCAAATACACTATAAAACATTAATCCCCCAATAAAAGATAAGCAAATAGGGGGAGGGAAATGGCACTCCAGGAACTTGTCCTCTCTATAAAATAGTAACGGTAGGGACTGCTCCACTTTCCAGAGGGAGGCTGGGTCAACCTACCTTGCCACTCAAGGAAATCTGGTCCTGAAATGAGTGCAGCCTCGAATGTTCCCAGCTGTGACCATGAACTGTGAGCTCAGACCTATAGGGGCTCAGAGGTTAAACAGACTCCTGTGCTAAATATGAATATAAATGGGGCCTAGGCCAGGTGGATGGGGTAAACTGTTAATTTTATTCATAGATTTTTCTTCAAATTTGGGACCTACTGTCTGCCCCAATCCAACTTTCTAGCACTACTCTTAACTTTGTCACCATCTTTCCAGATGATTTTTTTGTTAGCTATCTAACACATGCAAAAACTACAGAAGTCATGGGCCCCTAGAAACATAACCAAAATAGACTTCCTTACTTCTTTCCACCCTAAGATCCCTAATCTCATCTGTTCTATTTCTACTTTTTGGTTCCTGTTCATTAATCATGCTGTTCTGCTTTATAGCTTACTGCCTTTCAGCCACCAAGTTGCAGATGCTACTATGATACCAACCTGAACTCCCTGGGCAGAAGACTTCATTCCAGAACCTCACCTCTCCAGAGCCCTACCCCAATAGGGAAAGATAGAAACAGACTTGGGGGTATAAATTGACCTGCTGACATCCGTGTCCAATGGAGAAGCATTTACAGAAGTCAGAACTTCCACCTTCTGCACCCCAAAAAGAATTTTGGTCCATATTCTCAACAGGGGACAATTTTAGGGAAGATAACCAGAGGAGTCTGAACTCCAACTCCATCAGGACCTGGAGAGAGAAGAAGAAAAAAGGAAAAGCATTTGGAAGTAGTAATGAGTTTAGTTGTAATTTAGAAAGAAAGAGTAGGCAAGACCATAGGAAAAAAGTGGACAAATATATATATATATATATATATATATATATATATATATATATATATATGCAGATAGTGATAGAAATAATAGTCAACACAAATATGCAATCTTGGGAGAACTACTGTAGCTTCCGATAGAGGAAATGGGGATACAGAACTCTGGTGGTGGGAATGGTGCACAATTATACCCCTGTTATCTTATAATTTTGTAACTCAATATTAAGTCAATAATAAAATGAGAGATAGAGAGAGAATTATTATGTCTTGAAACCCACTCATAGTTTCCTGGTTCATTTTTTGAATTCTTTGGGACTAGTAATTCTGTTTTTACTAACTTTTGTTTTTACATGGGAATGTTTATAACTGGTTTCCTATGCTTGCTCAACCACTGTTCTAAGAGAGCCAATAACTTGTTTTCTGGTGTCACAGTTTCCACAGAAGCAAAGACATTTTGTCCCAACGTGGATTATAGCCAGAGCCTTACTTATACCTAAATTACAGTATTTGCATGATGAAATTGGGACTCATGACTTTAAAAAAAATGTTGATAAGAATCTGGACTTCAGAGCATTCTTGGCATCGTGTAAGTACTGAATATGTGCAAATTTAGGAACCAAAAAAATGGTATGTGTTGAATTAAAAGATGATGAATGGGGGCAAGGGTTTAGAAATCTAGGCAGTCCTTGAAAATTAGAAAAGGTAAAATACCAGTCTTTGCTAGAGCCTACAGCCTTGATGTTAGGGTTTCTTTTTTTTTTATTTTGTTTTTTATTTGTTTATTTATTTTCCCTTTTGTTGCACTTGTTGTTTAACATTGTTGTGGTTATTGATGTCATTGTTTTGGATAGGACAGAGAGAAATGGAGAGAGGAGGGGAAGACAGAGGGGGAGAGAAAGACACTCACCTGCAGACCTGCTTCACCGCTTGTGAAATGACTCCCCTGCAGGTGGGGGGGTGAGGGGGCTAGAAGCGGGATCCTTATACTGGTCCTTGAACTTTGCACCACCACCCAGCGATGTTAGTGTTTCTAATCTCCAGATTTGTCAAGATAAATTTGCATTGTTTTAGGTCAAAAGGTTTGTGGTCATTTGCTAAACACAGTAGGAAATGGATGTAAGTATGGATTAATGAATGTTTATTTCTTTTTTTTAATTTATTTTTTATTTAAGAAAGGATAAATTAACAAAACCTAGGGTAAAATGGGTACAACTCCACACAATTCCCACCACCCAATCTCCATATCCCATCCCCTCCCCTGATAGCTTTCCCATTCTCTATCCCTCTGGGAGCATGGAACCACAGGGTCTTTGTGGGTTGCAGAAGGTGGAAGGTCTGGCTTCTGTAATTGCTTCCCCACTGAACATGGACGTTGACTGGTTGGTCCATACTCCCAGTCTGCCTCTCTCTTTCCCTAGTAGGGTGGGTCTCTGGGGAAACGGAACTCCAGGATAAATTGGTGGGGTCTTCAGTCCAGGCAAGCCTGGCTGGCATCCTGATGGCATCTGGAACCTGGTGGCTGAAAAGAGAGTTAACATACAAAGCCAAACAAATTGTTGAGCAATCATGGACCCAAAGGTTGGAATAGTAGAGAGGAAGTGTTGGGGAGGTACTCACTGCAAACTCTAGTGTACTTCTGCTTTCAGGTATATATTTTGCACTAGTTTATGGATACATGTGAATATATGCTCTCTCTCACAGAACCTGGTCTATATCCAGGTTTGGGGACTTTGTTAGAAAGTGATCCACCTGCGATGGAATTAGAGAATGCTATGAAACGAAAGGTCTCACCCGAGTAATGAAGCTGAAGGGTTGTCATTCTACACTTGAAGTCTCTGGACACAGTCTGAGCTGAAGCATGTTGAGGTGGCAGTCATTGCGTTATGAATGTTTATTTCATACACTGGGTTATAATCCACTACTACTATGTCCATTTATTTATATGTTTGTTTGTTTTTGTCACTAAAGTTTCTTGATGTCAGTGTGCCTTTGTCCCCAAATAGCCATATAACATTAGAGCATAAGACAATGGAGCATAAAAATGGGGATATTTTTTGCTCTTGAAATGCTTCTTCAGTGACTGTTCAAAGTTCTTGTAGCCCAGTCCCAGTTGGGATTGTCTCTCTAATGAACATGTTTCATCATGAATGGGAATCATCACTTTAAATAACAAAGATGCAGCCCATAGTTCTTCTTGAAACTTTGTGGATGTCAGTTTAATATGTTAATAACTCCCACTGCAAGTAAAATTATAGTGTCTAATCCCTCGCCTCTTGAATGTATCTGGCTTCTTGTGGCTTTTATACCACGACCAGAGGAAATGTATATTCATATTTCAGGTTCTGATGCTAACTAAGGATTATCTTGAATTCAACTGTCTTGTAAATTTCAAAGGACATTTGAAATTTGATTGCTTTTTGATACCTGATGTATGAATGGTAGGTTAAAATCTAGAGGTAGTAATAAGAATCTTGAGAAGTAGTTGTAATTTGTGTTCTGCAGGGAAAAAAATCATTTGATTATTGTATAAAGCAATAATAAATAAGAGATATACTTAAGAAAAATATGTACAATTTGAAGACAAAAAAAGATGGATGATTTCATTAAATAGATTTAGAAATGTCATGGAGATGAAAGGAGAAAAAATACTTGACAACTTTATTTACTTTCAATGAACACATGAATATACTCACATATATATGTATGTATTAATTATATCTAGGTATAATAATAGTTTATGTGTTCTCATGATTACATTCATAAGTCTTTTCTATCATCTTTATGACTATAAGGATAATAGAAGAGATATTCAAATATGCGAAGATTAGTAAGATTTTCAGTGTTTTAACATGTCAATGTACTCATAATTTGCAAATGAAAGAGAAAAACTAACTTACAAAATCTATTTTGGAAGCATACACACCTTCTAAATTCTTGAGTGGAAGTGAGAGTGGGATATGTTTTATTTCAATCATCATTTTTATTAATGAAATATAAAAGCTTATTATGTCTGGACAGTATTATTAAATTTAGATTTTGAACTTAGAGAGTTTTTAGTTGTTATCTAGGAAGTGTGCTCAGTGATTTTTATAATTCTCACAGGTAAAGAGACCAAATTTAGAAAGGCTACTATGAGCAAAGTAACACAGCAAATCAAGAATAACTTTATTTTCTTAACAATCTGAATTAAGTTTGAGATTTCAGGAATGTTCTTCTCTGACAAAGTTTTACGCATTTATCACTATTGGCAGAAAATATTTGAATATGTACACGTAATTGATAAGGAGCCAGAGTTGTTTTTTTTTTTCTTCATAGGAGAGTATGGGGGGGAATCACAAGATTTATTTGTAAAACTTATATGCTGCAACAACTGAAAACTCAATTTTGGAAATAAGCCTGAGTCTCTAAAGAGTTTTTATTTTCTGATGACTGCCACTAGTGTGGCGTTTGATTGTTTGCTCTGTTCTGCTTTGCTTTGCAAGTATTTTTTCTTCCACTACTACAAAATATTCAACTCTCAGCATGTATATATTCCTAATTTTTTTCCAAACCAAAAATAATTTTCTTTGAGTAGCTTGAGGTGAAATTAAAGAGAGATATTCTTCCTCTTTTTCAAAAATGTTTTCATAATATCATAAAATAACAATGTTGAAACTGTTAGGTGTATTACAGGTATGCCTTTTGGCCATCAGTAGTTTTATTTTATATACTACTGAATGAAATAATAATTATGAATACTTACAACAAATAAAAATCTACAAGTAATATGAAACTGTAACTAATTTTTTCTTATCTGAGAAAACAGAATTCACTGTAGCAAAAAATCATATATTGTCCTCCTAGAATACTAAGTGACCCTTTGAAATTATTTTGTTGGACTGTTAGTAAAATTTAGTGTTCAACAATAAGAAGTTAAATAAAATTTCATTTTTTTAGTCTAATAGAATCTTCTAGATGGTGCTCTTTGTTTAAATTTTATTATTTGATTTAGCAAGTAAAGCACATGGGTTTGGTATAGACATTCTCTGTAATTATGGATTATATAATTCTTCAGCAAGTATTTACAAATGAAATACTATTGTATGAGTATGTGGGGAGTAGAGCCTAACATGTACTAATGCTGGTCCAAGTCAAGAACTTGTTTATTTGGAGTAATATTAAATGGCAATTGTTAAAGTGGTTTTAAAAAGAAAAACTGTTTACTGATATGGCTATTAGTTGGACTTTAGATAAGCAATATTCTAGCGAATTATTCACTGATATTATGATTCCTTCAATCTTAGAAGGATAGTGTTTTCTAGTTCTGTCATTTGTTCCATTTTCTAATTATAGAGCAGTCTGCTGATCAATGGAGGAGTTCAATAATTCCAGAGCGTCTGAATTCGTGCTACTCGGACTCACTGATTCTCCTGAGCTGCAGATTTTCTTCTTTGTGACGTTTTCCATTTTCTATGTGATGACCATGTTAGGTAATTGTCTGATTTTGCTTACGGTGCTATTCACCCCACAGCTTCATTCTCCCATGTACTTCCTGCTCAGCAACCTGTCTCTCATTGATATGTGCCTGTCCTCCTTTGCCACACCAAAGATGATCATGGATTTCTTTGCCAAGCGCAAAACCATCTCCTTTGAAGGCTGTATTTCTCAGATCTTCTTTTTGCACCTTTTCACTGGGACAGAGATTGTGCTGCTGATTTCCATGTCTTTTGACAGGTATATTGCTATATGCAAACCTCTCCATTATTCCATAATTATGAGCCAAAGAGTGTGTACTGGCCTCGTGGTAACTTCTTGGACAGTGGGATTCCTGCATACAATGAGTCAGTTAGCTTTTACTCTTTATTTACCATTCTGTGGTCCCAATGTTATAGACAGTTTCTTTTGTGACCTTCCTTTGGTCATCCAGCTGGCTTGTATAGATATATATGTTCTTGGAATCTTCATGATCTCAACTAGTGGTGTGATTGCTCTTATCAGTTTTCTTCTTTTGCTTACCTCTTACATCATTGTTCTTGTCACTATCAAGGGCCACTCCTCCAAAGGCTCCTCCAAGGCTCTTTCTACCTGCACTGCACATTTCATAGTTGTGTTAATGTTTTTTGGGCCCTGCATCTTCATCTATGTGTGGCCTTTCACAAACTTCTTGATGGACAAAATCCTTTCTGTTTTCTATACTATATTTACCCCCTTGCTAAATCCACTTATCTATACTTTGAGAAACCAAGAAGTGAAAACAGCCGTGAAAAAGAGACTAAGTAACCGGTATTTAAGCCTTGGGAAAACTACTCCAAAATACTCAATGCAATGAATAGAAAGTTCCTGTCTGAGATCATCAGGTTTACTATCAGGCGATAGGAAATTAAATTTAGAAGCTTCCTTTCAAATTCATTCAGCCTAAATTACTGGTTATAAGAAGTCAAGACTGAAAGATGTGAAACATCTTCCCTAAACTTTAGTGAAATGCCTTTGAAAATTTTAAATTCATTTGAATGTCTCTTGAAGTTTATAACTATTCTTACAGAAAAAAAAAATGCACATGTCAGACATGTGAATATAAATTCAGAACTTCAAAGACCTCTAAATCCTACAAACATGCTTTAAATTAAGATTATTTAGACAGGCCTTTCAACATAGAACAATTCCATACAGAAATATATACCTGTTGACTTGTAGAACTTCAATTTAGAATATTATACATAACAAGTTTTGCTTTTTATTAGCTTTTGGAAAAGTGATATTGTGAAAAAATACTTTTTTATCATTTGATTGGAAAGTTAATGACTTACAAATTGTTGACATGTGGGTAAGATTTCTCGCCTCCCACTGATAGGCGTCTGTAAAACACTCCGATCCTCAACTTAAGTTCTTTCCCATTACAACAGGACTCCAGCCTCCCACCCAGCCAGCCTCCTCCCTGCCCCCTTCCCCAGAATCCTTTGCTTCGGTGCAATTCATCCCTTCAGTCCAAGTTTTACCAAGTTCGTGTTTCCCCTTTTTGTTATTATTTGTTAAATTCCTTCTATGAGGGAGATTATCCTGTATTCATCCTACCCTTTTTGGCTTACCTCACTTAAAATGAAATTCTTTAGGCTATTGAACAGGAGCAAGGTAGTCGAGTCCTCGCACACCAGGTTGAGTGCACATATTACTATGTGCAAGGACCAGAGTTCAAATCTCATTTCCCCATCTGCAATGGGAAAATTTCATGTGTGGTGAATCAGGTGTTTCTCCTTCGCCTCTCTCTCTCTCCCTCTCTCTCTCTCTCTCTTTCTCTCTCTATCTGTGTCATCCTTTCTATATCATCCTTCCTTCTCTACTTTTCTCTGTCTCTATCCAACAAACAATAAATAAAATAAAATATTAAAAACATTATTGTTAAACAACATTGACTCAGTGAATGTAATTGAGTTCTGAGCCATCTTTCAACAAAGAACAAATTTTTTTTGATAGAACAGAGAGAAATTGATAGAGGAAGAGGAGAGGGAGAGAGGAAGATAGACACCTGCAGATCTGCTTCACCACTTGTGAAGTAACCCCCTGCAGGTTGGGGGGGTTCAAAATGGGATCCTTGCGTGGGTCCTTGTGCTTCACACTATGTGCGCTTAACCCAGTCCCCAAAGAGCAAAGTTTTGAAAATCTGAATTTAACAATGAAATTTCTTGTTTATTTATGTATTAATTTATGTTGAATAGAGACAGAGAGACATTGAGAATGAAACGGGAGGGAATAGGGGGAGAGAGAAAGAGAGAGAGAGAGAGAGAAGCTTACAGCACTGCTTCACTGCTCATGCATCATCTCCCCTGCACGAGGGACCAGAGGTTTGCATCTGTCTCTTTGCACACTGTAGTATGTGTACTCTACTGGGTTAGCAGCCACTGCCTGGCCCTAATAATTTCTTAATAGTGTAGACCAATATCATATTTAATAATGAATATAACAAGTTACTAATCAAATGTCAATTTGTAAAGCTTATATCATAGAAAGAAAACTACTCAATTATGGTTGGCATTTAAATTTTTATTTAATATTCTAGGTACAGTTAATGCATTTAAAAGCAAGACTAAATGTTTGGAGGAAAATAATACCTATTAAATCATGACAAGCCTATTATTTCCTCTTTAATTTTTTATTATCCTTTATTTATTTATTGGATAGAGACAGCCAGGAATAAAGAGGAGAGGGAGTGATGGGAGAAAGAAAGACACCTGCAGCACTGCTTCACCACTTGCAAAGCTTTCCCCCTGCTGGTGGGGACTGGGGACTCAAACCCCGGCCCTTGCACATTGTAACCTGTGCATTCAACCAGGTGCACAACCACCCAGCCCTTCTGAAGGCATTACTGAAGCATAAGTAGTTCTGCGAGTGTTTTCTTCTATATATTTGTGTGTATCTGGTCTGAGGTACTTGTCTATGACCCTTTTGAAGTTGATTTCTGTGCACATCATTCAAGTTTTACCCTTGTGCAACTTTGAGCATGTATTTTTAATGTTTCTAAGATCAGCTTCTTCTCCTATAAAGTGGGTAATTGGGGTGGGGTGGATAGCATAATGGTTATGCAAAGGGATTCTCATGCCTGAGACTCCGAAGTCCCAGGTTCAGTTCCCCACACCACCATAAGCCAGAGATGATCAATGTTCTGGTTAAAAAAAAAAAATCAATAATACCCACTGATTTAATTTGAAGCCAGATGGTGGCACACCTGGTTGAGCGCACATGTTACAATGCAAAGGGACCCAGTTTCAAGCCCCTGGTCCCCACTTGCAGGGACAATGCTTTGCAAGTGGTGAAGAAGGGTTGCAGGTGTCTGTCTGTCTCTCCCTCTCTATCACCCCCTTCTCCTCTCTATTTCTGGCTGTCTTTATTCAATAAATAAAATAAAGATAATTTTTTTAAAAAATTAAAAACCTATAAAAAGTGTACATAGTATTTAAGCACAGGAATGTAGTGAAAATTGAAGTAGAACATGTTACATAACTAGGAATGTCGGAGATTTGAGAAATATTATTATCTTTACCATTGCTATTGTAGTAAATATATACAAAACTGCAGTTCCCTAAGTGGAAATAGATATGGGTAATTGAAATGGGAGGGCATGATTCTCATACTATACACAGTAGGATTCTAAACTTGCATAAGATTAACTGATGTTAAAATACAGGACCTGTGCCATATCTTTATCTTTTCTCCCCTAAACTTTATCTTTTATTCCCATTTGTGTTAATGATTTACAAGATTATAAGATTATAGGGATAGAGTTCCACACCACACAAAGTTCTGTGATACCCTTCCCCAACCCCCAATAATAACCACCATAGTTCTTGGAAACAATTTGGCCACTTTTTTCTTTTTTTGCAAGTTCATGTATTTCAATTCCCTATAGTCTGTATATAATCAAAACTATCTAGTGGGTATCTTTCACTTCCATAATTACTTCACTGACTGTGCCACCTATTAATATGTAAGAAGATATGCAGTCGATATTGTCTTTTGCATGCCAGTCTTTTTCAAAAGTATTATATTTGGGGATTTATTGTTCATTTTAAGTTTTTGAAATATAAAAAATTTGTAGGATTGTGTAAGCATACAGTGTTTGCTAGGTCACTGGTTTCTATCACAATTTTTAAAGAGAAATGTGCATAATTAAAAAGTAGTAAAATATCATTCTCATATTTTACCTTTTTTTCTTTACCTATTCAAAAGACAGCAGTGAACTGTTTTATATTCTTATACCTAGATTAAGTAAACATATTAACTGGGAACTAAATGACAGCAAGTGTCTATGCAAAACACATTATTAAATATTCCAAAAACAGACAGAAAAGACTTGGTCCTGATTTATGAAATCAAAAAGGAATTGATTATTTGAAGATTTGATTAGAATTATAATTCAGGAAAATGTTAAAACTGTGACCACAGAATTATAGCAATAGTCAGACATTTCATTTGGCTAAGCTATCCCTAAAGGATACATTTTCCATAGAATAAATATTTGACTTCAACATGGATATTTCTGATGGTAGAGTTCTTTCCATTCTTCTTCTAGCGTTTGTCCTTCTTCCGTAGCCAGTCAACAGCGTCAGGTTGAGCCTGATGTCAAGTTTCGAGACCTCCTTTGAATCTGGAGAGGTGGCAGTCATTGACTATGTGGGTCATAGTCTGTCTTTAGCCTCAGGGGCAATTCAGGTCGTCTCTGGCTCCCCAGCGATGGAACATAGCAGCACACTGGCCATGGCCTGTTCCATAGCGATTGAGGAGGGCCCAATCATAACGTGCTAGGTCCATTAAAGTCAATTAAATCTCAAATTGTGTTATCATCATCCACTTTGATAATTTCAGAATAATTTTTTTCTTTGTATTCTGGTATCTTTTATTTTTTGGATTTGAGATACTAGTCTAATGTGAAGATCTAAGCTTTATTAAGCTTCAAAAGTGGTCTGTGGTGCATTTGTATGAGTATGTACACAAGCATGTGTGTGTTTATGCTCTTGTGTGTGTGTTTATGTTCGTGTGTGTGTGTGTGTGTGTGTGTGTGTGTGTGTGTGTGTGTGTGTGGTGTACCTGCTCATAAGACTTCTGGAGTGGGAATTTTGAGTCTGACAATTGAAGCCAGATTTCCTGGTTTGAATTAGCTCTACATAACCTAACAGGTTTGTATTTGGGGGCAAATTTTAAACTTTCTATCAGTTTTCTGATCATTCTTTAAGTAGAGTTTGCAAGTCAACAGATTTCAGTCTACTGCTGCCTTCACTACAAAGATTGCCTTCCCTCAAAGGATTACAAGGAAATCAAAGTAAACAATAAAATTGGATAGTGAAATAAAATGAAATTAGATAGTGGGTGATTTCACAAAAAATTTAAAATTTCTTCTAAAAATGAAAGCACATTGAGTAAGAATTCTAAGCTGTAACTGAGCTTCTATGTAGAGCTCATTTTTACATCCCCTATCTCTTGCTTGACTTGCACCAGATCTCTCTATTCATGTGTATTACCTCAGCAGTTTTGTTTTTGTTGTGATGGGGGCTTGAACCCGGGTCCTTGTGCACAGCAGTTTTGTTTCTGTTTTGTCAGGTTATCAATGGGGCTCAGTGCCAGCACCACCAAATCCAAAGCTCCTGGCAGCCTCTTTTTTTTTTTAATAAGACAGAGAGAAATTGAGAAAGGAGGAGAAGATAGAGACGGGAAAAGAAACATAGACACCTGGAAACCTGCTTCACCACTCAGGAAGCATCCCCCAGCAGGTGGGGAGCAGGGCCTCGAACCAGGGGTCTTGAGCTTGGTAATAGGTGTGCTTAACTAAGTGCACCACTGCCCACTCTCCCTCAGCAGTTTTCAATCCGTACTAGAGGGCTTAAAAATGTATATCCATGTCTTTTCCACCACCAAACCTATTACTTTTCTTTCATTTTTAACCCTCACTTGGATATAATGTATAATGCATTCACCTTTTGATGGTTTGTTCTCAACAAACATTTTTATTAAGTTACCCAGAAATATTGATATTCCTACAGAGTATTCCTGTACCATGATTTATACTAAATTGGAGTATAAAATATGTGTTCCACACCTATCTCCTTTTTTATTGTCTTTATCTTTCTGAGTCTTGGTTTTTAATCTTCTCTGCACTCCATCAGAACTCAGTTTACAAATGTCTCATTATGTGGTATCTCTTCCAGTTTGCCTTGCCTGAAGGAGAATTAATTTGGCATCCTACAGAAGTAGTTCATCAGGGCAGGGGGAGATAGCATAATGGTTATGCAAACAGACTCCCATGCCTGAGGCTCCAAAGTTCCCGGTTCAATCCCCTGCACCACCATAAACCAGAGTTGAGCAGTGCTCTGGTTAAAAAAAAAGTAGATCAGCATTAGTCAGAAAGAAGATGAAATTACCATAAGTAGGATTTTCTGCCTTTGCTAAAACAGTGGCGTTTTTCTCCTTTCCTAGTAAATACAATTCAAGAAATACTTTTTGATCCTCAGGAACTACACTCTACTCTTTGGAAACAGAAACAGGAAGACGTTGTTCATCCTCTTAATGAGTGTATAACTTATAAATGCAGTTTCATGATTGTGATGAGGTTAGAATATGGAGTTATAAGAACGAGAAGAAGACATGTCTAGATATCTCTCTGTAGTTAGAGAAAACTTATCAAAGGTAGTGCTAACTACAAGAAGCCCACATTTGATTTAAGGTCTTACACAGACTAAAAGTGAAGGAAGAGACATTAAGTCAAAGGAAAAACAAAACATTCGTTGAAAATATCTTCAGAGGGGCCAGGCAGTGGTACACCTGACATTACAGTGCACACAGACCTAGATTCAACCCTCTTATTCCCACCTGCAGGAGGAAAGTTTCATGAGTGATAGGGCTTCAGGTGTCTGTCCCTTTCCCTCTCTGTCTCTCCCCCCCTTATCAGTTTCTCTATGCCTCTATCTAATAAATAAATAAATATTTTGAAGAAAAGAAAAGACCTTCAAACAAATTAAAATAAAAATACAGCATACTGAATCTTACATCATATAGACCTCTGGGTCACTAGGGACATTTGAGAATATAGAAAACACTTCCTTTTCTCAGACTGTGACCTTAAATTCTCTCATATTCTAGAAATCTTATACATGAACTACCATGGGACAGAATAATTTGAAGTTATAAGTCCTCTATACCAGATGAGAACTTGGAAGAATCCCATAGATAGGCTAATCAAGTTAATGATATGCACAAAGCACCGTAAGTAATGATATGCACAAAGCACTGTATGTAATGACAAATCATGGGATCACCTTCTTATTACTGAAGTTCTCCTTCCTTAACATCAACATGATGGTGACAACATAGTTAAAGACTAGTGAGATATTGAAAGGACATTTCTTAGAAAAAGGGTCATTTATTTTGAAGAGACACTCACTCACTCCAAAGCAGTGCTAAATAATGACAATAATCTCTGCCTCTTATTGCAAGTTTTTATTTCAGCAATTTCAGTTGTCTGTGGTCAACTACAATTCACGAATATTAAGTACACAGAATATCTTTAGAGAGACATAAAATTTACATTTACATAAAATTTGTATAGCATATTATTTTTTTAGAATTCTAATAATACCAAACTTTCTCTTTCTATCCCAGACTTTGCCCTAGAGCAGGATTTTGTAATAAGGGACACAGCCTGAAGAACAGGTCTCATGACGTTTTTATTATTATTGTCTTTATTGAGGAGATTAATGCTTTACAGTGCAAATATTGACATATGCATAGACTCCCCCCAGAATTTCCCTCCTCTTGGCATTTTCAGTCAAAGCAATGTATCTGGCAGACAAATAAGCAAACATATGCTTGGAGAGTATAGAGGCAAAGATAAAAATCAGCAGGGTCTCTTCTTCTTCTTCTCCTTCTCCTTCTCCTTCTCCTTCTCCTTCTCCTTCTCCTTCTCCTTCTCCTTCTCCTTCTTCTAGCGTTTGCCCTTCTTCCGCAGCCAGTCAACAGCGTCAGGTTGAGCCTGATGTCAAGTTTTGAGACCTCCTTTGAATCTGGAGAGGTGGCAGTCATTGGCTATGTGGGTCATAGTCTGTCTGGAGCCGCAGGGGCAGTTCGGGTCGTCTCTGGCTCCCCAGCGATGGAACATAGCGGCGCACCGGCCATGGCCTGTTCGATAGCGATTGAGGAGGGCCCGATCATAACGTGCTAGGTCAAAGCCGGGTTGACGCTCGCAGGGGTCTGTGATGAGGTGTTTGTTCTTTACCTCAGCTGACTGCCAACTCTGTTTCCAAGAGACTGGAACAGAGAAGTTCAGTGTAGGCGTAGGGGACCAGATTGGATGACGAGACGTCAAGCATTGGACAGGGTGGGCGAAGATATCCGTGTATATTGGCAGGTCCTGTTGAGCGTAGACGTGGGAAATGAACTTAGATGATGCCGCATCCTGACGAATATCTGGCGGGGCGATGTTGCGAAGAACTGGCAGCCATGGAACCGGGGTGGAACAGATGGTTCCAGAAATTATCCTCATGGAGGAATATAATTTGGAATCGACCAAGTGGACATGGGGGCTACGGAACCATCCTGGGGCACAGTATTCTGCAGTGGAATAGCATAATGCCAGAGATGATGATCGTAGTGTGGAAGCGCTCGCGCCCCATGAGGAGCTTGCCAGTCTTGCAATGATGTTATTCCTCGCGCCCACCTTTGCTGCAGTTTTTATGAGATGTTCGTGAAATCACAGGGTGCGATTGAGAGTAACGCCAAGATAGACTGGCTGGGCTTCATGCCGGATTCTCGTATTGTTGTTAAAATTCGTAGGCTCTTGCCGGGCGGGTTAGCTTCACGGTGGTGGAGACAACGGAGGGAGACAACGGCTGGGCAGGGAAGCTGTATTTCTTTATTCAGGAACAACGATTCATAAACTAAGACAAACTAATCACCAAACAGAACTCTGCTGTCTCTTTGCGGCGGCACAAACACTCTCTCTTACTCTGTAACTCGGGAACTCTCCAACTCTGGAACTCTGGAACTCTCGTACTGGGGAACCCTCTGAAACTCTTACACACTGGAACTCTCTCTTACTCTGTAACCCTGAAACTCTCGAACTCAGGAACTCTGTCACTCTGGAACTCTCGGACTCAGGAACTCCCAGACTCAGGAACCCTCTCTCGGGGTTCCTTCGGGAGGGGCCAAGCAGGCCCGCGAAATTAACAGGACTGATCCAGTTCTCTTGGCGGGGGGAGGGCTAGGACAAACCAATGTAAAGCATATGACATCGTATCATAGGGTCTCTAATAACAAGTATCAGGAAATCTGGGATCAAAAACCTTCAACACCTCAAAATGAATGCCAGCATATCTCACCACTAAAGTGCTGTCTCCCTCCACTATGAGGAACTATGTCTCAGGCCCCTTTTCCACTCCCCACTTCTCCACTGCTGATACAGGGCTTGTTAATGTGGTATTCTATCTTTTGTCTTGCTTAGTTTTTCGAACCCTACATGAGTGAAACCATCCATAGAATCTGTTTTTGACTACCAATTCCAGTAACTTTTTAATTTTAGATAAAAGGCATAGTTGTTATTTATTATTGTATAGATTCAATTATAGTCATGTCATCTACTAAGTCAATTTATTAAGCTATATAATCATTTCTTTATAACTATAATTATATATTTATCACCTATGCAAACTATGTTCAACATCATTTGTCATCATCTGTTTCATGCTGCCTAATCCTTCCCCTCCATGCACTTAACCATCTATCTACCCATCCGTTCAAACATTTGCCCTGCTACTCAACTCTTTGCAATCTACTTTTCTATCAATCATTTATATAGAGAGATAAACTTTTATTTGCTATAAACACACCCTAGCACAAGTTACACACAATGTCATACAGACTTTGCCATTAACTGGAAAAGTGTGGTCACAATATCTCTAAACCTTTATACATTAAATATTTCTACTATGTGTAGCTGTCAGCATGATAATGGCGTGAAGCACAAGGACCAGCGTAAGGATCCTGGTTTGAGCCCCCAGCTCCCCACCTACAGGGGAGTCACTTCACAGGCAGTGAAGCAGGTCTGCAGGTCTCTGTGTTTCTCTCCCCCTCTCTGTCTTCCCCTCCTCTCTCCATTTCTCTCTGTCCTATCCAACAACAACAACATCAATAATAACAATAATAACTACAACAACAATGAAAACCAACAAGGGCAACAAAAGGGAAAATAAATAAAAGAGTAGAGGAAAAGAATAATCTTCTAGGCTATATTCTATCATCACACAGGTCTGTGAACTTGAGAATGTCACTTATTTCCTGGTTCTTAATTCCCTTATCTGAAAATACATTTGTTAGATAATTTCTGTGTCCTTAAAAAAGAACAGTTATAATCTAGACCATATATGCTGAGGGATCTCAATTTTATGGGTTTTTAAAGCAAATACTGTGTTTAATCAAGGAGTCTGAGATATATTAGGACCTGATTATTATGACGTAGTTATAAAAATTATCCAATAAATGTATGTATGACATACATGTTGGATATAAAAATGATACAATAAATGTATGATGGCACCAAACTAATATATTATAGCTTAAAACATAAATACCTAGGGCTGGGAGGTGGTGCATTTGTTTGAGCACACATATTACAGTGAACAAAGACCCAGGTGCAAGCGCCTGTTCCCACCTGCAGGTGAGAAGCTTCACCAGCAGTGAAAGGTGCTGTAGGTACCTCTCTCTCTTCTCCCTGTCTCCCTCTTCCTAGTCAACTTCTCTCAGTGCCTACCCAAAATAAATAAAGCAAATTAATTAAATACTAAACAATAAAAATAAATGTTCATATAAAGTGGCGAATGATATTTCTTCTGGCTAGCATGATTTTGAAAAGAGTGCTGTGTCCTTAGGACTTAGTTTCGTCTTCTGTAGAATGAGTGTGTGAGTAAGATTAGAGTGCATGACACTAAGATCCTTTGAATATGTAATGAATGCATGTAAGGCTACAGAAAACTTTCTTGGAGTTTGTTGTACTATTTTAAAATTGAAAATAAAATGCATTCTTATTTTTATGAAAGCATAGTCATAAAAATACTAAATAATAATTTTCTCATCGAAACCCTCTATCTTTTATGACTTTTAAACTAAAATAGTGCAAATGTCAGCAGCTTTGTCAGCAATTTTCAGAAATTCCATTGTTGATATCAGGAGAGATAGCATCATGTAAAAGACTCCCATTCCTGAAACTCTTAGGTCCTAGGTTCAGTCCCTAGCACCACCAAAACCCAGAGCTGAACAATGCTTTGGTGAAATAAAATAAAGGAGAAAATCCATTGTTACTTCAGCCTACAGGGTTCAGTTAGATATTGTCGCTTTTAAAGCTGCCTCTTTTCTTACTGAGAAGAGACTAGAAGAAATTATGCTCTTTCTTAAAACAAGCAGACATCTCACAGAAAGAATACTCAACTATCTATTCATACCTAACCAAAGTTGGATATTCTAAAATGTGAGACATTAGGCAGTAACACATTGAGTATAGGTTTGGTCATTCTCTGTAATAAATATGTTGTGTGAAGAGCAATTAATATTGTTGAAACTCTGACTGCTGAGTCTGATTAATAAAATAGTTCTGCCATGAACAACTTAAATTCTTACAGTAACGTCACTATGTTGGCCAACTGAGTCAGAAGGATAAATTCTTAATAAGAATTTCAGTTTGATGTGAGTAAATCAAGGGTTATGGTCTGTTTTACTAGATTTAAAAATACGGCCACTGAGTTTCCTCATGGAATTCTTCACATCTTTATTTCTAAGGGTATAGATGACTGGATTCAAGAGGGGAGTGAAAATGGTATAAAAGACTGAGAGCACTTTGTCTATTGGGAAATTTTCAAAAGGCCACACATAGATGAAAATGCATGGGCCAAAGAAAAGGGTCACCACAGTGAAGTGGGCACTGCAGGTGGAGAGGGCTTTGGAGGACCCACCAGAAGAACGTTGCCTAACAGTGACCAGGATGATGGTGTAGGAGATCACCAAGAGGATAAAGCACACCAGGGCAATCATGCCACTGGTTGAAATCATAAACACTCCCAGAATATAAGTGTCCACACAGGCAAGTTTAATTACCAAGGGAAGGTCACAAAAGAAGCTGTCCACTTCATTGGGACCACAGAAGGGCAGGTTCACAGTAAATGCTAACTGACTCATGGCATGAAAGATTCCAACAATCCAGGAAAGCGTTACAAGCCCAATACACATTTTCCGGTTCATGACGGTCAAATAACGTAGAGGCTTGCATATAGCCACGTATCTATCAAAGGACATGGCTATCAGCAGGACGATCTCAGCTCCCCCCAAGAGATGTAGAAAGAATATCTGAGTGATACACCCTTCAAAAGAGATGGCTTTCCGTTCACTGAGAAAATCTGCAATCATTTTGGGAGTTGCAAATGAGGCCAGAGACATGTCAATGAAGGAGAGATTGCCCAACAGAAAGTACATGGGGGAGTGAAGGCGTGACTCTGACATGATGGTGAGCACAATTAGGAGATTCCCCAGTACAGTGGCTGCATAGACAGTGGAGAAAAATAGGAAATAGAAAACTTGTAGTTCCCAAGAACTGGAGAGACCCTGTAGTATGAATTCAGTTACCACTGACTGGTTATTCCTGCCCATTTGCTCCAATTTCTAGAAGGACTCTGATATTTCCAGCTGGGAGGAGAAATAAGAAAAAGAAAGAAAAATGATTAAACTGAGTAATAAATACCTTAATAAAATAATCCGGGGTCGGTTGGTGGCGCAGTGGATTAAGTGCACGTGGTGCAAAGCGCAAGGACCGGCCTAAGGATCCCGGTTCGAGCCCCGGGCTCCCCACCTGCAGGGGAGTCGCTTCACAGGCGGTGAAGCAGGTCTGCAGGTGTCTGTCTTTCTCTCCCCCTCTGTCTTCCCCTCCTCTCTCCATTTCTCTCTGTCCTATCCAACAACGAACAACATCAACAATTGTAATAATAATAACCACAACGAGGCTACACCAACAAGGGCAACAAAAGGGGGAAAAAAATGGCCTCCAGGAGCGGTGGATTCATGGTGCAGGCACCGAGCCCAGCAATAACCCTGGAGGAAAAAAATAATAATCCTATGGCAGTTCATCCCCATATATTTTTATTGATGCAATTCTTTTTTTTAATATTTTATTTAATTTCCTTTTTTTGATGCCCTTGTTGTTTTTATCATTGTTGTGGTTATTATTGTTGTTGTTGATGTTATTGTTGCCGGATAAGACAGAGAAAAATGAGAACGGAAGGGAAGACAGAAATGGGGAGAGAAAGATAGACACCTGCAGACCTGCTTCACCACTTGTGAAGTTACACCACCACCCCCCCACCCCCCCCACCCCCCCACCCCCCCGCCAGATGAGGAGCCGGGTATCCTTATGCGGGTCCTCCAGTTTCGCACCATGTGCCCTTAACCTGCTGAGCTACAGCCAGACCCCCTATTGATGCAATTCTATATTTAATCATTCAGTTTCAATACTGCGATTTAGTAATCTGCTTGTAAGATGAAAATCTTTATTAAAATGAATGGAAAGTTCTGGTACTTGAATATTAACAAATATATTTGTGAAATTGTTTTTAAAATGAGCATCTAGCTGCCAACAAATCTTGAAGGGTAATCTCTTTCTACATATCATGATGATAATGAGAGACTAGAGTGAGACTCATGACTGATCATTAGTGGAACCCAATATTGGTAACATGATCACTGACCTCTTATAGTGGCTAGGCTAATAGAATAGACTTTAACAGGAAAGAAAAGAATAACAAAGATACATAACATATTTCAATCTTCTAAGTTATTTCCAGAATAAAAATGAAATGACGTCTTATTTTAGTTCTTCACTTCATTTGTACAGATATGAATGGCCCTTGATTCTGTCACTTGATTCTGTTAGCTATATATTTTTTAAAAAACTGGTGATCCCAATGTGGTTATGCCCTGGATATTTTAAATGTCAAGACTCCACTAAATACCAAGCTGCCTGAATTCAAGTATTTTTTTTTTTAGCTTCTGATTTTATAGATTTTCACCAAAGCAGTTTGAAGCAGAAACATCTTCCTATCTCCAAAGTTCAATTGGAATACATTGAAGAACTATTTATATAAATGGAAAATGATAATAGCAAGCCTGGAATTGTATAAAATTCCTTAAAAATTATAACTAGACTTCCTAGAGAAAGATTCTGAGATGTGAAAAGACTTTACAAAGTTCATGAAAAGTGAATTGAAATGATGGACACCTAGAATTCATGACAAAACCTGTCCATCTTACCACTAACTCAACTTTTCTTTCATTCTAAATCAATTTGTTTATCATAGGTATAACAAAAATCAAGTTTTAATAATTTTTTCTTCTTTTCACTATTTTTCATTCTCAAAACTGTGCTATAAGTATATATTTTACAATAAACTGGTTTAAGACTAAAGCCAGTTGTTGCATGCAATCACACAGGCTCTGGGACTTCTTGTTTGTGATTAATTGTCCTTGAACTTCACATTGCCCTTCTGACTTTAGCCATTCTAGAGACTTTTTTATTTGCTTCTACATCCACTTACCTGATACTTAAAAAGGATTCCTCAGCACAGCTCCCATTTAAATTAGCATAGCAGAAATTGGAACGACCTGAGATTCTGAAAATGTTGACTGAACATTGACATATTAAGGCTTCATAATGTGCTGAATCAAATGATGTCTCTGATTCTTATTCCATGAGAGTGAGTTGAGCTAAATGACTTTAGGATCTTGTCCATATAAACACACATGCTTCAATGCTGAATTAATCCCTGGAAGCTCCAGAGCGGTTTCAGGTCAACTCTAGACCTAGTTAAGTAAAAGAGACTCATAGTTCTTCTGGTCTGTACTTATAATATCTTACTGATATGATTGATACTATCACTACATAGCAGAAAAAGACCATTTGCTGCTTGGGGAATAAACAAATGTTCAAATTGCAGTGGGAATTATTAAAACATCAAGTTGATTTGGCCACACTTAATGATAGGTCACAAAGTATTATGTGAATTCTCAAATGCTTTATGTACATGGCACGTGTGTGTGTGTGTGTGTGTGTGTGTGTGTGTGTGTGTGTGTGTGTGTGTGTGTCAGGGGTGGAAAAGTAAAGAATAGCTTTATCTTAAATCATAGTAAAGAAAAGAAAAATGTGTTTTTTTTTTACTTTTGTATTTCTAATTATAGTTGGTTACAAGGTTGTTGGATTACAGCGTGTAGTTCCTCATGAGCACCACCACCAAAGTTGTATTCCTCTCGCCTAGCCACTCATAACCCTATTACTACATCCAAATGATAAAACTTGCTTTAATTAAAGCTGCAAATCACTGTTCAATATAAAAAAAAAGGATTGTCTTGGCTGGGAGTAGGGATTGACCTGTCAACGCCCATGTTCAGCGAGAAGCAATTACAGAAGCCAGACCTTCAACTTTCTGCACCTCACAATGATCTTGGGTCCATACTCCCAGAGGGATAAAGAATAGGAAGGCTATCAGGGGAGGGGACAGTATATGAAGGTCTAGTGGTGGGAACTGTGAGAAGCTGTACCCCTCTTATCCTATGGTTTTGTCAATGTTTCCTTTTTATAAATAAAAAAATTTTTTAAATAATAATAATAAAGATTGTCTTTTGAAATGTTGACATGTTTGGTCATTTATTGACCTCTCTTTCATGTTCTTAAGTTCATTTCCCCTTTATGGATATTTACAGTAGTTTGTTTACTAAGAAATATAATAAATGTTGCAAAGGACACAGAAAGGGAACACATGATTATTTTTACTTTTTTATTGATTTAATTATGAACAAGTCCGTTGAATAAAAGGGGTACAATTCCACCCAATTCCCACTACCAGAGTTCTCCATCCTACCCCCGCCATTGGAAGCTTTCCTATTCTTTATACCTCTGGGAGTGTAGACCCAGAATCATTATGGCATGCAGAAGGTGGGAGGTCTGGCTTCTATGATTGCTTCCCCGCTGGACATGGGCATTGGCAGGTTGATCCATACTCCCAGCCTGTTTCTGTCTTTCCCTAGTGGGGCAGGGCTCGGAAGAGGTGAGGTTCCAGGGCACATTGGTGAGGTTGTCTGCCCAGGGAAGTCAGGTTGGTGTCATGGTAGCATCCGCAGCTTGGTGGCTGAAAAGTGTTAAGATATAAAGCAGAAAAGTTGTTTAGCCATCAGGATCCTAAAGGTAAAAATAAAGCAAATGAGATTTGGGGTCTCCTTTCTGGAAAAAGTTAGGAATTCCATTTTAAGTATATTCCAAGGGGTCCATGACTTTACTAATTCTTGTTTGTGCCCGACAGCTAACATGCAGATTGGCTAAAGGTACTATGAGGGAGATGGTGTCAGAGTTGGGAATAAGACTAGAAGCTGGATCAGGGAAGAGAGGGACTCCCATTAATTGGGAGTCGGGTGGTAGCGCAGCAGGTTAAGCGCAGGTGGCGCAAAGCTCAAGGACCGGTCTAAGGATCCCAGTTCGAGCCCCTGGCTCCCCACCTGCAGGGGAGTCGCTTCACAAGTAGTGAAGCAGGTCTGCAGGTGTCTGTCTTTCTCTCCCCCTCTCTGTCTTCCCCTCCTTTCCATTTCTCTCTGTTCTATCCAACAATGACGACATCAATAACTACAACAATGAAAAACAACAAGGGCAACAAAAGGGAAAATAAATAAATAAATATAAAAATAAATAAATAAATAAATACCATTAACTGTAAACCCCATCGATCTGATCCAGGGTCCATATTTAGTTCAGGTGTCTGTGTAGCTTCTGCATCCCTGTAGGTCTGAGCTCACCCGTCTTCCTCAAGTGGCAGAGTATTTGACTCAACATCCCTTCAGAGAGTCAGGCAGTCCCTACCATTGTTGTTCCACACTGACGGCAAAGCCCCATAGAGGTTCCAAGTGGGTCCACGAGTCTGTTCCTGATGATTGACCAGCAACAGTGGAGAGAAGGATCTGTTAGATATCTAGGCCCATCATATCTATGTGGGACTCCCAAGATTCCCTGACTAGGGCCCTGGATGATGAGATGGCCTGGTAATGACCAAAAGAGCCATCACTGAAGTATGCCAGTCTCTTGCCCTTATCCAGCTTTTGTAGTCCTTACTTTACCTGACAAGGTTAGCCTTAGAGTGATTGAGGGAAGTGAAATAGGAAGTAAGTGAGGAGGGTATCTAGGTCTAAGTAGAAACTATTTGATTAAGTACTTTATGGTGTCTTTTTAAGGTCTTTCTATTTGCTTGTTGCCCTTATTGAATCACTGTAGACAACTGTACACTTTTACTTTAAGGTGTATATTTTTCCATAACTTATGGATACCTGTGCCTTGTCTAATAAGCCCTGGTCTATATCTAGGTTCTGTGGCTTTGTTAGGAAGTGTGTCACCTGAAGTGGAATTAAGGAGTCCTGTGAGCTGGGAAAGGTCTCACCAGAGTAATGGAGCTAAAGGGTTGGCATTCTGGGCCTGGTGTCTCTGTACACTGTCTCATTGAAACATGTTGATGCAGTTACTGGTTGCATTGCATGCTTTATTTTTTAGCTTTTTGTTTGTTGTTATTAATAGTTCAGTACAAATTGTAAGATTACAATGTATAGTTCCACGCCAGAACCACCACCCAAGTTCTGTATTCCACACTCCCTCCTCCCAAAGATAATCACCATAGTTTTCATAACTTATATTTTGCTTGCTTCTCTTTTGTTTGGATTTTTTTTGGGGGGGGGCAAGTTCATGTAAATCAGATCTCTAGAGTCCACATATGCATGAAACCATCTGGTAGCTGTCTTTTTTATTTATTTACTTATTTTGCTAAGCATAATCACCTCCAGTGTCATCCGTTTTGTCCCAAAAGACACAAAATCATCTTTTTTGATTGCAGAGTAGTAGTCCATGGAACATATCTCCCATAACTTCTTTAGCCAGTCATCTGATGATGGGCGATTAGGCTGCTTCCACTCTTTGGCTGTTGTTAATAATGCAGTTATGATCATAGGGGTGCCTATGTCCCTTTGAATTACTGGTTGAGTGTCCACTAGATAAATGCCTAATGGGTATTGCTGGGTCACAGGGTAATTCCATTTTTATTTGGTTAAGTATTGTCTATACAGTCTTCTGAAGGGTCTATATTAGTTTGTATTCCCACCAGCAGTGAAGCAAAATTCTCTTTTGTCCACAACCTCTTGAACACCTGTCATTTCCTGGTTTGTTGATATAAGTCATTCTCTCAGGTGTGAGATGGTATCTCAGTGTAGTTTTAATGTGCATTCTCTGATCATCGGTGATGTGAAGCATAGCTTCATGTGTCTGTAGGCCATGCGTATCTTCTCTTTAGAAAAATGTCTATTTAGTTCTTTGGACCACTTTTTTATTGGGTTATTTTTGCTTCTTTTGTGGATGTGTACCAATTCATATAGACGTTTGATAACAGGCTCCTGTCTGGTATGTGATGTGAAAATATCTTCTCCCATTTACTGGGTTGCCTGGTTATCCTTGTGTAATTTCCTTTTGAATTGTAGAAGCTTTTTAATTTCTTGTAATCACATTACTTCCTCTTGTTTTCATTCCCCATGCCCAGGGGCTTGCGTCTCCAAATACATTTTTGATGTGAAGGTCCTTCAAAGTTTCACCAACATTTTCTTCTATAAATCTTAGAGGAGTTTCTGGTCTAATATCTAGATCTTGAATCTGTTTTAATTTGACCTTGCCGTATGTATGGTGTTAGGTGGTGGTCTAGTTTCATTTTTCAACATGTGGCTGTCCAATTTTCCTAGCACCCATATGCTGAAGAGACCTACTTTACTCCATAGCATGGTTTTGGTCCCTTTGTCATGTATTATTAGGTGGCTGTATATGCGTGGGCTCATTTCTGGGCTTTAATTCTGGTCCATTGATCCAACTTTTCATTTTTATTCTAGTAACATACTATTTTGATTATCATTGCTTTGTAGTACAAACTGCACTTGGGGAGTGTGATACCTCCATATTTTTCCTTTTTTCCCAGAAGTACTTTGGCAATTCATGCCCCTTTGAGGATCCACACAAATTTTTGGACAAGTTGTTCGGTTTGGTTGGAAATTGCTATTGATAAGTATTGCATTGAAATTGTGGATTGCTTTTGGTAGAATGGCCATTCTGTAATGTTTATTCTTCCAATCCAGGAACAAAGAATGTTCTTCCACATCTGAGTATCCTTCTCTATTTCTTTTAGCACTGCTTTGTGGTTTTCATTGTAAAGGTCCTTCACCTCCTTCTTAAGATTCACTCCAAGGTATTATATCTTTTGGGGTTCAATTGTAAATGGGATTGAGTCTTTTATTTCCCTTTCCTTTCACTCCTGGTTTATATCATAAACAAAGAGTGAAATTTTTTTTAATTTTTAATTTATTTATTATTGGATAGAGACAGAGAGAAATGAGATGGTGAGAGATAGAGAGGGAGAGAAAAAGAGAGACATATCCAGCACTGCTTCACCACTTGCAAAACTTTTCCTCTGTAAGTGGGGACCAGGGGCTTGAATCTGGGTCCTTGTGCATTGTGATGTGAGCACTTAGCCACCACCTAGCCCCAAAGAATGATTGTTTTATTTCTTTTCCAATCTGTATGCCTTTGATATCTCTTTCTTGACTGCAGTGGCAAGGACTTGCAGAACAATGTTCAATAACAGTGGATATCCTTGTCTTGTTCTGGATTTGAGGGGGAAAGCTTGCAGCTTTTTCCCATTGAGAATGGCATTAGCTGTGGGTTTGTCATAAATGATCTTTAGTATGTTGAGGAATGGTCCTTCTATTACCAGTTTCTGGAGAGTCTTAATTATAAATGGGTGTTGGATCTTGTCAAATACCTTATTGGCATCAACTGATATGACCATGTGACTTTTATCCTTCTTTTTGTTGATATGATGAATTACACTGATTGATTTGTGGATTTTGAACCATCTCTGTTTCCCAGGGTGAAGCCCACTTGGTCTTGGTGAATTATTCTCTTAATATTTTCTTGGATTCTATTTGCCACAATCTTGTTCAAGATCTTTTCATCAGTGCTCTTAGGGAGACAGGTCTATAGTTTTTCTTTTTTTTCAAATATTTTATTTATTCACTAATGAGAAAGATAGGAAAGAGAGAGAGAACCAGATATCACTTGTACATGTGCTGTCAGGGACTGAACTCAGGACCTCATGCTTGAGAGTCCAGTACCCAATCCACTGTGCCATCCTCCAGACCACAGTCTATAGTTTTTCCATCTCTTCCAGGAAGTTCAATTTATTCACATGGAGAACTTCATAATATGTACATACGATTCTTTGTATATCCCCACTGTCAGTTGTAATTTATCTCTTGATTGCTTTTATTATAGCTTTCTTTTTCTTTTTGGTGAACCTAGTCAGTGGTTTATAGATTTTATTTATCCTTTTGAAGAACCAGTTCTTGGCTTCATTAATTGTTTGGATCATCTTTCTGGCTTCTATTTCATTAATTTAGCTCTCACTTTGACTATTTCCTTCCTCCTGGTGACATTTGGGTCTCTTTGTTACTTCCTTTTCTAGTTGGCTCAGTTGTGATGTTAGGCAGCTTACTTGAGATCTTTGCTGTTTGTTAATATGGGCCTTTATTGCTATCAATGAACCTCTTAGGACAGCTTTTGCTAAATCCCACAGGGTCTGGTAGCTGGTCTCTTCATTTTCATTGTCCTCCAAGTAATTTTTAATTTCGCCTCTAATTTCTTCAGTGACCCAGGTATTATTCAGAAATGTATTGTTTAGTCTCCATGGTTTAGGTGTATTTATTTCTTTTCTTTCTTTCTCTCTCTCTTTTTTTTTTTTTTTGGTTGATTTCTAACCTCATTGCCTCATGGTAAGAAAATATACTTTTTATGATTTCAATATTCACATATTTATAAAGGCTGTCTTTGTGTCCCAACACATGGTCAGTCCTTGAGAATGTTTCATGTGCACTTGAAAATAATGTATATTCTTATTCTTCAGAGGGGGGGGGGTAGATGAAAGGTTTTGAATGTATCTGTTAAGCTCATATGTAAAATAATTGCTGAGTTCTTGAATCTTAACCTTAGTTTATTGAATTGATTTCATAATGAGTTTTCTGAACTCAATCTCTCTCATTTTTTCCAGATCTGTGTCTGTCTTGTCATTTGGGGTTTCTGTCATTGCTATCTGCATATTTCTGTTTCCTCACTTAGTGTGGATTTTATTGTTGTGCCAGCAGGAGGTGCTGTGATTAAGGTATTTGATTTCGCTGTTTGTATATTTTGGTGGGGCAGAGGAGATTTTATCCTGAGTCACTGGGCCAGTTCTGTGACTCTGAGGTCTCTCTGCTGTTGTTCCAGCCTCTGTGGAGCAAAAGCAATGGAGACTCAAGAAGTCACAGTTGTAAATTGGTGAGTTTTTATGTGATTTTTTTTTCCTTTATAACAGTCTTTCTGTTGCTAAAACTCAGACTTGGAAATGGTGTGTCTCAGCCAACCATCTAATTTGGTGTCTGCCATCTCTGAGTACCAGTTTTTAGGCCTGGGAATTTCTCACTCACCCCCCTTTCCATCCACAAGCCACATATGTCTGTACTTAGCTGTGATTTAGGCAATTTTTTCCTTTCTTTCTTTCTTTCTTTCTTTTTTTTTAACAGTTATTTCTTTAACTCAGACCCAGAAATGGTGTGCCTCAGCTTCCAAACTCCCAGTCTGGCATCAGCCATTCCCTAGTATGGACTTTAGTCCCAGGAATCTCTCCTTCACCCCCTTTCTATCCACGAGCCACACTTGTCTGTACTAACCTGCAGCTTGATGAGTTTTCAAAGAAATCCTGGTTGTATTTTATTACATTTTCAGGTGCTTTTCATTACTTTTCTTCGCCACTCATCTGTTGTTAAGCATCTGGGTTGCATCCATCTTTGGGCTATTACAAACTGTGCTGTTATGAACATTTGTGTGCATAGGTCTTTTTGGATAAATGTTTTTGTTTTCCCTGGGTAGATACCTAGGAGAACGATTGCTGAGCCATGATGTATGTCCATCTCTAGAGTTCTGATGAACCTCCAAACCGTTTTTCCATAGAGATTGGACCTACTTACATTCCCAACATCAAAGGAGAAGAGTCCCTGTTCCCCTACAGCCTGTTCAGCAGTGGATGTTTCTGTCTTTTCTAATGTATGACATTCACACAGGTATAAAGTATTATCTCATTGTTGCTTTTACTTGCATTTACCTGATCATCTGTGACTTTGAGCATTTTTTCTCATGTCTGTTGGTCCTTTAAATCTCTTCTTTGGAGAAGTTTCTGACCGTATCTTCCCCCATTTTTCAAATTTTTTTATATCGTTGAATTTGGTGAGTTCATTGTGAATTGTTGTTATCATTCAGTTTTAGCATACTAACTTCTAGCAGAGTACTGATAAATTTAACCCAATTTATGAATTACAGATTTACCTCCACGCAGTCACTCTCACCCCACCCCAGGACCCTATCAACATCTCTGTTTTGGGGGGTCCTCCTGTATCACTGTACCTCTTAATGACTCCAGCTCCATGCAGGCCTTTATTGGCTAATATTTTTTATTCAATTAAACATTATTTGATAGGACAGAGAGAAATTGAGATGGGAAGGGAAGATAGAGAGGGAGAGAGAAAGAAAGACATTTGCAGCACTGCTTCACCACAAGTGAAGCTTCTCCACTGTAAGTAGGGACTGGGGGCTTAAACCTTGGTCTTTGAATATAGTGATGGATGTGCTCAACCTGGTGCACACCCAGCTGGCCCCATTACCATTACTCTTTGTTGTCCTTGAGTCAAGCTATTCTTCAGAAAGACAGTCTTGTTTTTTCTAACTTCTTAGCTAAATATCTTTGAAATGATAGGGTATTTCATTCCCAACAAGCTTTTTTATTTTATTCTTTCAAGTCATAATTTTTGTTTTAGTTTTCATTCTAGGTCAAAATCATGACATATCTCCCACATGAACATTTTTATTAGTTAAGCACATTTTATGTTTTTCTTTTTATCTAGTTCACTCATGAGCTCTGAGAATTAATTGGGTACTAGCGTTATCTGGCTAATTTTTTTTTTTTTTACTAATTGTTTCACTAATGGGTACTCACTATCACTAAGTACTATTAATTCCTTGAAGCTGAGAAAAAAACCTTTTTGAATTTTATTCTCCACTTCTACTGGAACAGAACTAGGTAGATGAGTGCTTGTTACAAAATATTGACTTGGTAATTCCTGACACCTCTAAAATGATGGTTTTTCCAATTTCCATTCCCCAAATCATTCAGGTCCAGGTGAAACAATGGTTGTTAATTCCCATCTGACTCTTGAAATATCTTGTACATCAAATAATATGACTCTCGTTACTTAATAAATCCCTTTGAAAGCTGATTTCTTGGTCAATTCCCAAGTTTCTACACTATCCCTTTTACCTACAGCTCATAAACAACTAATGATTCAACTAGGTCATTTATTTATATTTAAAGTTGCCTCCTTTTGGCTTTCTCAGTCTCCCTAACACAGTGTAATCTACATCCCTGATTCTCCTATAGGTCTGGTAAGCAAATATTTTTTACAAATGATCTTTATTGAACCTGTCTCCATAGTGTGGTGGTTATCGTGTTCACCTCATAGGTTCTTTCTCTTTTACTTTCTTTCTTTTTTTCTTTCTTTTTTTCTTCCTTTCTTTCTTTCTCTTGCTTTCTTTCCTTGTATCCAGGGTTACTGCTGTTCCAGCAATACGAATCCACTGCTCCTGGTGGTCATTTTTTCCTTTTACCTTTTCTATATATATTTCATTCTATAGGACATAGAGAAATTGAGAGGGGAAGGGGAGATAGGGAGAAAGATAGATGCCTGCAAACCTGCTTCACTGCTTGTGAAGCTTCCCCACTGCAGGTGGGGAGCCGGGGCTCAAACCTGGATTCTTGTGTGGATCCTTGGACATACTATTATGTGCACATATCTGGATGTACCACCTCCCAGCCCCCAGAAATAATTTCTCTTGAAAGATTTGAAGTATCTGCCTGTCCTACTTCTATCTCCTAACCACTGTTCCATGATTCTAAAATTGTCTGCTCCATTCTATCAATAAAATAGCTTCCATAAATGGAGAAAAAAAATTAGAGCAGGGATGGAGATAAGAAAAGGTTGATCTTTGAGCTCTTTCTCCTCATAGTGTGAGATAGCCTTTAGGAAACAAGATAAATTTTAAAAGATGGAGTGATAAAATTTGCCAAACAGACTCATATTATAGTTGAAATAAAAAGTCAAACTACAGCAGGGGGAGATAGCATGATAGTTTTCCCTGGGTGGTAGAGCTGTGTTTTAGCAAACTTGATAATAAGGGATCCTCTTCTACTGTATACGTATCAGCAAAACTGTTCTCTCTGTGTTTCTAGTGAGTTTCAACCAGAAAGCCTTATCAATAAATATGTTCCAGATCTTCTCTGGAAATTTAACAGTTCTATGATTGTTCATTGAAGCCTTTCTATACTGTTGTGTAAGCCCATCTCACTTATATATAATATAATTTTACATGTTCTTTCAGTAAAGATAACCTGATGGATGAATCCAACTAAAAATGCTCAAATGACTACTTGTGTATAGTTAGTAGTACATTGTCAGGGGCTGGGCAGTGACACACGAGGTTTAGCACACCTAGTGGAAGCACAAGGACCCACACAAAGGTCTCGGTTCTAGACCCCGGCTCCCCACCTGCAGAGATGGTCTCTTCACAAGCTGTGAAGCAGGTCTGCAGGTGTCTGTCTTTCTCTCTCCCTCCATATATTCCCCTCCCCTCTCAATTTTTCTCTGTCCTATCCAATGGGTAAAAAATGGCCTCCAGGAGTAATAGATTCATAGTGCCTGCACTGAGCCCCAGCAATAATCCTGGAGGCCAAAAAAAAAAAAGTGCATTGTGAGAAGTAAATACTTCATGCTAACTTATCTTTAGGATTATATAGATGCATGGACTTAGAAATATACAGAGAAATATATCTGATCAGGATAATTTCATTTCAATTTGGTTGGTATTGGTACCAGAATGGATAGAGTTGTTTTTTTAAAAAATAATAATAACTTATTTGTTTGCTTTGATAAGACAAAGAGACATTTAGAGGAAAGGGAGAAAGCAAGAGATACACACCTGCAATGCCCATTGCAGGAAGGGACAGAGGGATCAAACTCAAGTTTTTGTGCATGAACCACTGCCCAGCCCCATATAGTGTTATTTTAAATATTTATTATTTTTTTAAATTTTTTATTATCTTCATTTATTGAATAGAGACAGCCAGAAATCAAGAAAGTTGGGGAAGATAGAAAGATAGAGAGACACCTGCAGCACTGCTTCACCATTTGCAAAGCTTTCCCCCTGCAGGTGGGGACTGGGTGCTTGGACCCAGGTCCTTGAGCACTGTAACACGTGCGCTCAACCAAGTGCGCCACCACCTGGCCCCAACATCTATTACTTCAGCGGCATTTTATTATGATTATTAATATCCTAGAATTGTCTTTCCAAGCCACATACTCTATGAGAAATATAATAGACAGGGAGAATAGTAAAGATACTTTCAAAGAAGAAATAAGAATTATGAGAGCTGAATCCTGGAAATGGAGCATTTGTTTCAATAGAAGTATCCTTTGTCTTGATTTTTTTTTCTTTGGTACAGACTTCCACCTATCAATCTGGACTATGGATGTGGTCAATAAATCCACTGTTTCTGAATTTGTTTTGCTGGGACTTTCTAATTCCTGGGAACTACAGATATTTTTCTTCATGGTGTTTTCGCTGTTTTATGTGGCGACAATGGTGGGTAATAGCCTCATAGTCATCACAGTTATAGCTGATTCTCACCTCCACTCTCCAATGTATTTCCTGCTTACCAACCTTTCCATCATTGATATGTCCCTTGCTTCCTTTGCCACCCCTAAAATGATTACTGATTACATCACTGGACACAAAACCATCTCCTTTGACGGCTGCATCACACAGATCTTTTTTCTCCACCTTTTTACTGGTACTGAGATAATTTTGCTTATGTCTATGTCCTTTGATCGGTATATTGCGATTTGCAAGCCTCTGCGCTATGCTTCAATCATGAGCCCCCAGGTCTGTCTTGCCCTTGTGGTGACTTCCTGGGTTGTGGGAGTCATGCATTCAATGAGTCAGGTGATCTTTGCTCTCACATTACCCTTCTGTGGTCCCAATGAGGTAGACAGCTTTTTCTGCGACCTCCCAGTGGTATTCCAGTTGGCTTGTGTGAATACTTATGTTCTGGGTCTCTTTATGATCTCAACAAGTGGCATAATTGCTTTATCCTGCTTTATTCTTTTATTCAATTCTTACGTGATTGTCCTGGTCACTATTAAGCATCATTCTTCAGGAGGCTCTTCGAAGGCTCTTTCTACCTGCACAGCGCATTTCATTGTTGTCTTCATGTTCTTTGGACCATGTATCTTCATCTATATGTGGCCTCTACACAATTTTCTGATAGACAAGATCCTGTCTGTGTTTTATACCATCTTTACTCCCGTTCTCAACCCAATCACCTACACTTTGAGAAATCATGAAGTGAAGACAGCCGTAAGTAAACTTAAGAACAGGTTTCTAAATCTCAACAAGGCAGGTCCTTTGAGTTATTTTTAGTTGTAACTTCTAGCTCTATTCAAATTTGAGTTTTAATCTCCTAGAAATGAAGTGCCACAGCTTTTGTGTACACAGTGTTGGTCACAGTAACGGTGCCAGGCTCATTTCTGTTGTTATTTTCCTTTTGTATATACCTTTTTTATTATAGTTATTTATTTATTTATTGGATAGAGACAGCCAGAAATCAAGAGGGAAGTGGGTGATAGAGTGGGAGAGAGACACCTGCAGCCCTGCTTCACCACTCGCAAAGCTTTCCCCCCACAGGTGGGGACTAGGGGCTCAAACCCAGGTCCTTGAGTACTGTAAAGTGTGCACTCAGCCAGGTATGCCACCACCCAGCCCCTCTGTTGTTCTTTCCAAACTATAGTTGCTAAAATTTGTTAGCAAGCAAGGTAATCTTGTGTTGAAACTATTCTCCAGTACTTGTTTAAGATACATTTTAAATTTTTAAAAGGCAAGTTGACAAAAGGAGTTATTTGAAGAAGCAGAGTATCCATAAAAATTCTAAAATTTTTATTTTATTCATAAAATTTTATTTTATGAATATTCCAGTTAAGAAATTCAATTTTGTACCACAGGAAATAGTGTAGAGGTATAATTCTAGATTTGAAAGATGAGGTCCTGAGATCAATCCTTAATACTGCATATACCAGAGTGTTCTCTTTCTCTTGCTGTTGTTTCTCTCTTCCTCTCTAGCTCATGAAATAAATAACATAAATATTTTTAAAAGAGGAGATTTGATGTCAGTAATCTATTCACTGGGGGGAAAAAAATCAAGAGAAATGAGAAAATGATGTGTAGATTAGGGCCGAGGGTAGATAGCATTAGTTATGCAAAGAGACTCTCATGCCTGAGGCTCCAAAGTCCTAGGTTCAAGCCTCTGCACCACCATAAGCCAGAGCTGAACAGTGCTCTGGTTTTAAAAAAAAGTATAGATTTAAAAACTAGGAAATAGTGGAATTTGCATACAACTAGCAACAGAGTTATTCCTTAAGTAGGACAAATTAGTGAGATTTCTATAAGGCTTAGATTCTTCATGACGAATGAAAAACATTTGGCTCATCTATCCCTCATTCCTATTCAACATTTCAGCCAATTTGTGAGCTCATCTACTGGGGAAAAAAAATGTGTCATATATTTCATTACAAATGTTATTGAAGTCCAAAGAAAACACTAAAGTATGAAAGTACCCACCACTCACTTTTCAGAGAGTAAATAATAAATAGTCATGATTACTTTGATAAAATAGAATAAATAAAGAGCACATGTTTTCATCCTAAGTTATTATATTGTTTTATACTTCAATTAAGGTACTTTTTAGTATTTTGAATTAAAGGTAAATAATGTGTACTTAGTGTTATTTTTTCAGTTTAGTATACACATTTATGTATATAACTAATTTCTTCTTTTTTTTTCTGGCATTGCCATAGCTTCACTGTTCCAGGTTTGAATTTTTCAAATGGGGGGGGGAGAAACACCACAGAAACTTCCCTGTGGTATACCCAGTGCTCAAACCTGGATCAAGAGCAGGCAAAGTAGGTGTCCACCTAAGGTGAGCTCCCTTGCTACCCTCTGAACTCCCACCCCCCTTACTTATTTTAACTAAGAATGCTATGCTCAATATTAGTTTTATACACAAGGTGTCAGTGTCACTGACTGATAGGTACTAGAATTTCCAACAGTGAAAATCAAGAAATAGTTCTCCTGAGTGTCTTGCTTTGCATATTACCTTCTTTTGAGAATAACAAGGGAAGAGCTGTATCTTGAATTGACCAACTATAGTCATGAACTATATAGTCATCAATATATTACACAACATGTATCCATAAGAGAAAAATACCTATTGCAACCACAGTTGCTTGCTAACAAAACCACTGCTTTGTTTTTCTGTCTTTATTTAGTAACTAGAGGAAATGATTTAAGCATGCTAATTATCACTGATAAAAGAGAAATTAAGAAACTAAAATTCCTAACTTTTTGTTCTAAGCCAAATGATAAGAATATATTTCTTCTTTAGTAGCTTTTTTCTTTGATATATAATTTCCTTTCTTTTTTTTGTATTCAACAAAAAGGGAGAAACTATTGTTTTCAAGTATGTGGTATTATGTTTAAAATCCAGGCAGTTTGAATATTGTTATTAAAAATATCAATAGTATTTGAACAAGAAAGAAATGTACATAAAATGTATACAAAACAGTGATACAATTTGACTTGAAATAGAAGTATAAATGAATCAGTTTAAGTTTTGTGCAAACCTTCTCAATGGGATGTCATCTGTCTTCAGAGCTTTCATGGAGAATGCTAAAATTCAAGGACATTTGACAACATGCACAAAGGTGAATTTTTTTTTTCTTCCAAATCATTTCACAACTCCAGAGAATATTTATGGCACAGACAAAACGCATACCTATCTGATCAATGGGCATAGAGAAAATACTTAACTTTCAAACTAGAAAGCACATTTCTACTCTACAAATACGTCATGTATTTATTTGTATGCAAGTATTTTGCCAATTATTTTGGATGTTAAATTATCTTTTCCGTTGAAATTTCTCATACATCACCCTGGACTGTTTCAAACAAGATGAATTATTAAAATTTAAGAAGATAATAGAGAATCTTCTTGAGGTAAACATTTTTAAAAATCCCCAAAAGTATAACTCACCAACAGACAGCTCTGTAAGGCAAGTCAGTGGTGAGACTGAGTTGCTAGATAGTTAGGAAGACTCTGTAGCTTGAAATAGAAAAGACCACAGATAGAATTTTTCATAAAAGAGGGGAAATACTATTTTCCCTGGTGTTTGAACATGAGGAGTAAAAATAAAAGAGATCTCCACAGATTGCTTAAACTCTTGAATCTTAGCTAAGAGCTGTACATGGATGATTTTAATGTTAACATGACTGACACTTTTACTAGCTGCAAGAGCGTACACATGTGGAAAGTATGACCAAGTACACATAGCCACAAGGGTGCTTAAGTGGTAATCATAATGGTGCTGTTCATCGCCACGGCATCCCAAAATAGAAATAATATTTACAAACCATACTATTGGGTTGTTGGAACAGTCATGATGATTTTTGCATAGAAAAATATGTCATGACTTTTCTTTTTTTTTTTTTACTTTTATTTTTTTGTCATGACTTTTCTTAGAACTCAATAGATGAATAAAGCTGCTAATATAAACAGTCTGGTCTAGAAGACCTCTATTTGTTAATTTGATTGTGTGTGTGTGTGTGTGTGTGTGTGTGTGTGTGTGATTCCACTGTTCCAAGCTAGCTTTTTCATTTTTTCCCTGTTTCAGAGAGAGGAAAAAGTAAGAATCAGAGACATTACATCACTGCTCCACACCCAGAAAGCTCTCCCTGGTGCCACAGTGATCCTGTGTTATGTCTGTATTTGCATCCTGGGTTTTGCACAGGGTAAGGTGCGGTCTCTACCAGAGTTTTCACCTAGCCCTCTACTACAACATTAGAAGACCTAAATTGCCAATAACACAATTAAGGAAGTATGAACGCAAAGAATTTACTAAAAGACCATGTGATAGGCAGCTTTACCTTCTTTTAGGTGTTTGGGGAACCTTGAAGCTTGGTAATGCCAAATCTATGAACTTTAAAAAATTGTAACAGAGACCAGACAGTGGTGCTACAGGTTTCAGTGCTCATTATAAAGCACAACCTCGGTTCAAGAGCCTGGCCCCAATCTGCAAAGGAAAAAGCTTTTAAGTGGTAAGACTTTGCTACAGAGGTCTTTCTCTCTCCTTCTCTACCTCCCTCTTCCTTCTCCGCCTCTCTGTCTCTATGCAACAATCAATAAGAGATTTAAAAGAATTAATTATTGGGGCCAAGTGGTGGCACACCTGGTTGAGCACACACATTACAAGATGCAAGGACCCAGATTCAAGCCCCTGCCCCTCACCTGCAGGAAAGCTTCATAAGCAGTGAAGCAGCACTGCAGGTCTCTCTCTCTCTCTCTCTCTCTCTCTCTCTCTCTCCCTCTCTCTCCCTCTCCCTCCCCCTCTCCCTCTCCCTCTCTCTCCCCCTCTCCCTCTTCCTCTCCTTCTCTACCTCTCCCTTCCCTCTCAATTTCTCTCTGTCTATCCAAGACTAAATAAATATTTTTCAAAAAGGAATAATTATTAAAACTGTGTAGTAAATTTAAACAGAATTGCACACCAAAGAAGCAACTATTACAGTCAGATCTAATAGAAACAAAGAAAGAAAGGGAAAACTCAGGGTGAAGCTTGGATTAAGCCTTGTCTGTTATAGCAAGATCAAGGACTGGGAACAGAGAAGGGATAGAATGGGTGTTGAGAACCCAGTACATGATGCTTGAAAAGGACCAATGTTGGTGGTACGAGTAGTGTGCAGATAGCTATCACAGAAAGATAAACTGTACCCATGTAATAACTGTCTTGTAAATCATCTTTTCCCTCATAAAATAATATCTAATAATAACTGATAAATGCAAATTATAATCTATGAAGGAACTGAAGATTTGTAATGTAAATGATATTTGCTTCCAAAATTTTAAGAAAAATTCAAGATAACATATAGTATAAGATGGTGTCTGTACACTGAAGTTTAAATCATATGTGCTCTTTTGCCTGGGTTTTATACGTCCTTAACATTTTATTCATAATCTTTATTGGTTTTCTTTTTTCAAAGAAATACTCCATGTATGTAAGCCTTAGGTTCTCCAGAACCTGGACTTCCACTGAGTGTACAGGTAGAAGTTTCAGACCCAATTGTCTTTTTACCAGTTTGTTTAGTGCCAGTCCTACTCTTAATTAATGGTGTAAACTTGCATAAGAGACTTAATCTTGGTTTCTCCATCTGTAAGAGATAATAATGGCATCTACAACATAGAGTTTTTGGAAGAGCATAAGAGAAGCTTTTCATTTAAAGCACATACAATATGTTCAATATGTGTTAAATAAATCTGTTATCTAATATTATTGTGATGAATATTATATATCCTTACTTGATAGATTTGCCCATCTTTGACTAATGAATTTAGTGTCCTCTTGAAGTAACAATTGACTTGCTTAATTTTAAAGATAATTTTGTCTAGCTAATAAAATATATTGGGTGGGGGTAGACAGCATAACGATTATGCAGAGAGACTCAAGCCTGAGGCTCCAAATTCCCAAATTTAATCCCTTGCACAGACCATAAGCCAGAGTTGAACAGTGCTCTGATAAAATAATAATAATAATAGTAATAATAATAATAATATGTTTGTATATGTGAGCATAACGTGTTTCAGGTCAAATCTAAAAATTAAAGTAACTTCAACAAGAATATTACATTTGTTATTATATTCAGTTTCCTGAGAACTTATTTTTCTCATTGCTCATAATTGTTTAGAGCCAAGAGACATCCTGAATTATTGTTTAATCAGTATACAATTACTCACTTACTGTGACTTATTACTAGATGGTTTTTAGAATGTATTTCACTACGATTTTTGGTCAGAATAAAAATGAGAATTTTTTTATCCTCCACATTAATGTGGTAACCATGTAGATATGTACATAGATTAGGAAACAATTACTTAGGTAGCTAAGTGAAAAAAAATCATATAAGCTCTCTCACATGAAGTATTTAAAAAAATAATTATGTTTCTGTCTTTACTAACTTTTTTCCTTGTCAGAATTGTATTCTATTAGTTAGTTTTCAGGTAAAGAAACAAAAACAAGTGGACATACCGAGTAGATTTAGCATAGTGCACTGGATATTCACAGAATTAGTAGGAGAACTAGAGGAGTAGAAATTGGGAACAACTGCTGGGGTGTTGGGTTTGAGGATAGACCCCAGGAGTTAACCGGAACATGGTCACTGGAATCCAGGTAGACTACCACAATTCTCTTTGGCATGTCTTCATCTTGGTCACCAGCAGTCATCATAGCTAATATCAAAATCCAGTGATGAGAAGAATGGATCTTTCTTTTTAGTATATTGAAAGTTATTTCATGGCTTTGTGATCTCCATAGTTTTTAATGAAAAATGAACTGTTATTTTATTGTGGTCACTTGTCCTGATGATTTTTTTCCTGCTAATTCCACAATTTTATTTTTCTCTTTATTTAACTGAGGATATTAATATATGATTACCGTTGAATTTATTAAATTACTGTCTGCAGATCTATCTTTTTATCACCTTTGGGAGATTTTTGTAACTATAGCAGCACATGCATTTCTATTGTGTTCTTTTCCGTATCTTCTTTCTTCAGACTCTTTATAAAACGGTTGGTATACCTAGATTCTGAAACCAAAGACAACACAGCAAAAGAAAACTACTGAACATTATTTCTGACGAACTTAGATGCCAGGATCCCAAACAAAGTACCAGAAAACCATATTTAACAACTCATTAAAATCATCATATCAGGATCAAAAAGGAGTTTACTGCTGGCATACAAGGGTGGCTCAACATAAGCAAACACTAACTGTTTTACATCTTCTTTACAAAATGGAAAACTAAAATCATATGGCAATCTCAACAGACACAGAAAAAATACTTCACAAGATTCACAATGCTATCAAAGTCTCAACAAAATGTGTGAGGAACTAGTTCAACCCAACATAAACCAAATACAACAAACCCATAGCCAGCATCAGACTCAATGGAGGGAAAAACTGAGTTTTTTCTCTAAGATCAGGAATAGACAAGATCTTATTCATCTACCCACCTTGTACTATTCAATAAAGATTTGGAAGTCCTAGTGAGAGAAATTACACACAAAAAAAGATAGTAAAGGAGTTAAACTGGAAAGGAAGAAATAAAACCATCACTTCTTGCAGATATGATGATACACATTGCATATCACAAAAATTCAGTACAAAACTGTCAGAAGAAATACAGAATGAGTTAGTATAGAAAAGTGACATAATGTGGTCCGCGAGATGGTGTAGTGGGTAAAGCACTGGACTGTCAAGCAGGAAGTCTCATGTTCAATCCCCAGCAGCACATGTACTAGAGTAATATCTGGCTCCTTCTCTCTCTCCTCCTATCTTTCTCATTAACAAATAACTCTAAAATAAAGAAAAGTGGCATAATTCAAAATTAATATGCAAAATAGTACATTTTATATGCAAATAAGGGGCTAACAAAAAAATTAAAATCAAGAAAACAATCACATTTACAATCACAAGGGAAAAAGTTAAATGTGGGGAGGACTTCCAGAGACAAGGCTATGGAGTAGGAGCCATTTCAGGTAACTCTGCTGATAAACTAGGAAAATAAAGAAAAAAGAAAAATCACCTGAAAACTCAACAAAATACAACCAAGATTTCTTCATAAACTCACTAAGCCACAGCCACCAAGTTATAGATGCTACTTTGATTCCATCCTGAAATCTAGACAGATGACCTCACCAATGTGTCCCAGAACCTCACTTCTCCAAAGCTCTATAGGGAAAGATAGAAACAGACTGGACATATAGATCGACCTGTCAAAACCTATGTCCAGTGGAGAATCAATTACAGAAGCCAGAACTCCACCTTCTGCACGTCAAAAGAATGTTGATCCATACTACCAGAGGGGAAGACCTTCTCATGGTGCATCCCGTGAGTACCCTTCATTGGGGAAACTGACGATCCTTCCTAGCAGACTGAATCCACATGGATCCCAGTCACTTTCAAAGCCAGCAACAAGCAGCTCCTGACAGCTTTCAACCTGACGCTGTTGACTGGCTACGGAAGAAGGGCAAACACTAGAAGAAGAA